>NC_057814.1:601363359-601500301 GCF_018294505.1 Triticum aestivum
ATACCTTAGGCACAGCTCAAGCTGGCAGATAATACAGCGGAATTATACGTAGTCGCTAAGTTAGGCTCCATCAACGCCACTAGGCTCGTTGAGTGTAGACCATAACCCAATCGTCTCTTAATCTGTCAAGATCTGCACATGACAGGTGCAGATGAGTACGTGGAATGTACTCACAAGTTGCAAACGAGAGTATAACAGATTATATATGCAGGGTAAGTATTGGTGGAGGGTTCCTTTGCATAAAGCCAATTTTCTACTATACTAAATTTTGTAAACTTTGTTTGAAATAAAAAATAGTTTTTTTAATAAAAGATAGGAGTGAGACACTTGGATATACGCACCAGTGCTCATTCTCCAAAATAGTTTTTAAAATATACATAAGGTTGAAGTGAAACACATTCACTATGCTCATTCATCAACTTTAACCCTTAAAAATAGACTTTTAGACAAGAAAGGGGAGATTCTTCTTCAGTCCAAGTCTTTAGTTGCTCAAAATTGCCCGTAACCGGGGGCACGGCTAATCGATTAGGTTAAACCCTCTGCAGAGGTCGTACACGTTCCCCACATGACACAACCAACCCCGTTTATCATTACACACTTGGGTGTACGACTAGGAGAAGATTGTGACAAAGCCTTTCCGTAACAGCCCCCTATACCTGACCAAGCCGCCCGCAACTTAGGCAATGAAAGCCCCTCTCCGATGGCGGTCCTGAGGTAAGGGTTTTCCGTTAGTACTAAGCTAAGCCAGAGCCCATAGTAGCATGTGGCTGTACTGGAAGCTACATCAAACTGTACTTGGAAGATCTCATTCCCCTGGACGGCGGTCCCCACGAAATGCAAGACCCCAGTCGGACGCATTCACTGCAAGACCCCGATGGGCGCAATCACTTGTAGATGCTCCGGTCATACCATCCCGCCCAGGGAGTAGAAGTAAACAATATATAATTTTGTTTAAAAAAAGATTTCTCAAAACTTTGCTCCAAAGAGAGCAAGTTTAAAGTTTAAAACAAGTTTGGTTTTCATCCCACCCATTTTGTGCAAGCGTGGCCAATGATGAGTCTTGAACCTATGGCTCTAGCTAAATATAATACTTTGCAAAACTTTTATAAAACATGCATAGTATTAAAATTTAAAGAGTTATGCATAGTATGAAAATATAGGTCGAAGCATGATCAATTTGCAACTTGCCTTCGATTTCGTAGTCACAAGGTTCTACCTCCTCGTAGAATTCACCTTCGCACTCGTCGCAATCTAACGCGATAAATAACTCAAGTAAGACACTGGGCATATCCACATTCACATAACAATGATTCAAGCAAGCATTCAACACATAAATAACATCCAAATGAAAATCCAAATAACAACACAAATTATTCGATTGCCACTATCATAATTTCTAGGGCATGGTTAGGGTTGAGATAGGATCAAGTTGGCTTGATTGAAAATATGGCATAGTTCATATTCCAGTGTTGGATCAAATTGATTCAAGTTAGGATCATGGGTTGAAGGGTTGTGAGGCAAGGTTCTATGACAAAGTCTATAATGGGTTGGATTGGAATATTGACTTGGGTCCACTCAAGATGATAGATGGAATTGGTGGCACAAGGTTTATGTTACAAAATTTATTGTAACATTTCCTAAGTCCAAATTTGTATAATGATGACATATGACCAGAGAGGTTCCCTAGGTATCAATCTAAGAGATTTATACTATGATTAAATTTTAGTTCAACGAAGTTATTAAACGATGATCAAAGAAGGTCAAATTAAGGTGTTGATTATAAAACAACATCTAAAATATGTTGGAAAATTAATCCATCAGTTCCAACAGAAAGCTTAGGTCCTAAGGTCCAACTTTCATATATATAACATTTACATATGATTTACAGAATAAAAGATATAGCAAAAACACTTCAATTCTCATTTAAATCAAAACTAAATTTTAAGTTTTACAAAAGTGAAATTTTAGAATTTTATAATAAACTACAGGTTCCAGCGAATCCGGGCATATCTTATTTGTTGAAATCGGACATACGGTTTGAGAGATACATGGTTCCAAAGTTATGGTGTTTCATGAAAATCAATACGAGTTTAAGAATAATCGGCCACGTGTCAAGTTCCTATTGGCTGATACCCCTTCGTTTTTTAGAAACAGCAACGATGTGAAGAACACGAGGGGAAGAACTCACAGGAGTTGGGCGGCCATGTCGCCGGAGACGGGCAGCGTGCGGCTCGGGCTAGCAAGGCTCCGATGACACGGTGGCCTCCGGTGATGTTGTGGTGCAGGACGGCGTTCAGGGCGACACGGAGAATACGACGGAGGCGTGATGAGGTCGCTCGCATCCTATGGCGCTCGCAAAGGGGCTGCCGGAGTTCGTCGGGGCGGCGGCGGAGCTGGGGCTTCACCGTTCTCGTGCACCAGCTGCAAAACCGAGTGTTATCATGGTTCAGAGGGCTGCAGCCTGGCTAAATACTAATGAAGGAAGAAAGATGAGGCCTCTGGTCCTCTGGTTTCGATGAAATCTTCAACGTACCGCGGTGGTGGGTTACTCCGGCGAAGAATTACTCTGGAATTGAGGTGAGAGAGACGGGAGTTTCGGTATTGGGGAAGAGTGGAGTTGGGTGCGCTCGTCGAGGTCAATTTATAGAGGCAGAGGGATCCTGTACGGGAAGATAAAGGGAGCTCAACGTGGCCATTAATGGCTGTTTGTGCATGTACGTTTCACGGATCCGTTCGTCTAACTGAGGCAGCAATGTTTGGGTTTTAATTACCTGAATGGGTCCGTCGTTTCATGGAGAATAACTCTTGTATTGAACGCAAATTGAAACGGTGAAAGAATTGATGTGCAAGAGAAGAAAACGGCAGTCATGGCGTTTCTGTTCTGTTCCTGCTGCTCATGAACGCACTGAGGAAGAAGAGGGGTTGCGTGGACTTGGGCTAAGGAAAAATAACATGGGCCTTAGTGGGAGAACTAGGCCCAAGTGGAAAATGAAAAACAAAAGAAAGAGAAAAGAAAGAAAACAAAAACGTTAGAAGAGATAGATGAGCTGAGACAAGGAGGCTTAGCACATAATGCAGTTAACTGCTTATGTAAATATGCAGAATCCCAAGGAAAAAAATTGTAAGCGTACAAACAAAGTTTATCTAGAACAGAAAATAAAAATGTTTAAGTTAACCTAAATAATATTTATAGTCCACAAAAAAATAGCTTAAGAATTTAACAAAATTAATTGTGTCCACAACTACTATTAACCTATATGGTCATAATTAAATTACTAAAATAAATCCAATGTAGAGTTTTGCAAATTCACAAAATGATAATTGTACCATTTTAAATATTTCCATTTTTTTGGAGAAGTCACATTATCTCCTCTCATTAAGTTTATTGGAAACATTTAAATGGCATTAAAATTCCAAATAAGATCTAATTTCAAATGGAACTCCAAACAAAATATTCATAAACCATATTTGAGAAAGTCATTTTATTCTCACTCCTTAATATTGAATATGGTTTTCAAAACTGTTCATAGGAGTCGGAACGAGAAGAAATCTAAACTCAAAATTTTGAAACAAGACTCAAAAGTTTTTAATTTACTAAAAATCATAGCAATTCAGTTAATATTATCTTATTATTAACATTCCAAAATTGGGACAATTTTGGGATGTTACAACTATGAAGATACCCTGGTAAGATTTCTTACTATTACGACATCCGTGCATCTTTTGCATACTTCTAAAACTAGTACATCATTGCTAACTATGAAGTTATTACTATGTTTTTCAACAGATAATCCCAGAGGATTGTGTGCCTCATTTGATGTATCAGAATGGTAGGCTTGATGTTTTGAACATACAACCAGGTCATCCTACGAATCTCAACTGTCCATACCGGATTTCTAAAAGAAGTGGAAACATGCAAATCAAAGAATGGAAAAAATGTATGGACAGTCGCAAGGAGGTTCTTGGAAGCAAAAGGAAGCGAAGCGCAAGAATTGGAGACAGGATGATCTCCATTCTCCATAATGGAGAGTCAGGGTCTATATTGTTTTATGCTATTTTACCTTAAAGAGGGTATTTCGGTCATACCTAATACTGATGATCATGTGCTAAGAACAATTAAGTAGGGTTGGTTCGATGACTATGAGGATGATGATCGTATGATTGGTTATTAATAACGAGTAGAAGTTGTATGATGATGATTAGTAGGACTTGTTATTATATATGATGATGCATGATGCATGATGCGCGCATGAAGAGTTGTTATATATCAGCGGGTGAAATGAACATGGATTGGATTGAAGTGAAGGCAACATGCATGTGGTGCATGTCGAAAGTAGTACAATCCAAACTTAATCAAGTTAGGATTAGTATTACTTTCGACATGCACCACATGTTGCCTTCACTTCAATCTAAGCCATGTTTAGGCATAGCAGTACGTAGCGTTGGTAAACCAAGCACGGAGATATAAGAGAGGACACTTCTCTCTAATAGCTACCTAATAACAACCTAAATTAACCCCCAAAACCCCTAAATCAGCCCCTTTTAAAAAAAACCTCAGCTCCAGCCAGATGCTGACGCGTGGATGCCTATTGGTCCCGGTTGGTGTCACCAACCGGGACCAAAGGCCCCCCGGCCTGGGCTGGCCACAGCGGCCACGTGGAGGCCCATCTGTCCCGGTTCGTGTAAAAACCGGGACTAAAGGGTTCGGGCATTAGTAACGACCCTTAAGTCCCGGTTCAAAAACCGGGACAAAAGGCCCTTACCAACCGGGAAAATAGGCCCTTTTTCTACTAGTGTTGGCTGGTACGCCGTTGGGTCCTACCATTCGAGAATACGAAAGGAACCTTTTAAATTGCCGAACGAATCTATGTGTATTACAATACCCGTATTTTCCTTGCAAATACTCTCAACGTGGTAATTGATTTATGACGAGTTGTTGAATTAGAGTGAGTTTGTGATATAGTGATCTCAACGTGGATTTCACATTTCATGGTATCCCTAGTAAGTTTTCCAATGCAAATTCAAATTTAAAAGATGAACAATATGGAGGTGGGAAAACTTTGTATGTATCAAGCATATGACCACACACACAGAGACACACACGCACGAACACAACAACAATCCAATAAGTATAGTGCATCTATTTTTCCAAACCATGCATGTATGACACGAATTCAAAAATACTCCTTCTATTCCTAAATATTAGTCTTTTAGAGAGTTCAACAAGTGACTACATACGGAGCAAAATGAGTGAATCTAGACTCTAAAATATGTCTATATACATCCGTATGTGCCAGTCCATTTGAAGCCTCTAAAAAGACTAATATTTAGGAACGAAGGGAGTAAAATGTAAGACATCCATGGTCCTCAGTTCAATATTTAAAATGAACATGAAACTGAAACATGAATATTAAGTCTAGTACTACAGTACATGCAAATGTTGTGTTTAGGCGGAGCTATGATTGTCGGGGGTCAACCCCTCGACCTTAGATAAAATTGTGGAGCTCTGTTTAGGGTTGTTTAGATTATATTTGTCCCCACCCTCCCAACCACCGATTGGTTGTGCACCCCCACCCCTCCTCCCCGGGAGAATATCATGTGCCCCCATACCTTAGATGCTATATGCCGATACGAGTTGCTTGGAGCTTGTAGATCTGAGATATAGCAGCTCACATGATGTGTCTTAATATTTTTGCAGGAAACCTTGATGAGTTTGAGAATTGCACACAATTTGTACAAAAACTACTTAGATGCCCTTTGATCCCATATCCAACGACCTCGAAGCTCGTATCACCGTAGCATCTAAGATGAAGGAGGACATCATATTCTCCTGTATGTAAGAATATCATGTGCTACCACACCTTAGATGCTTTGGTGATACAAGCTCTTCGGAGGCGTTGGATTTGTGACCCAACACCTCCTCGGTGGTTCGAATGGTTTTTTGCAGAAAAGCCCCAAAAGAGTTCGGCCACTGCTTACAAGCACAAAGACTGCTCAGATGCCATTGGATCTCAGATCAAACGACCTCCAAGCTCGTATCACCGTAGCATCCAAGCTGCGATAGCACCTTATGTTTTCTCGCACGGGAGAGTATGAGGTGCTCCCGCACCGTAGATTCTATGGTGATACGAGTTCACTGAGATCTAACGGCCCACAGTAGGAGGTTTGAATGTTTTTGCAATATACGACTGATAGAGTTTGGGAAATGCGCAGAAAGTACAAGTACTACGCATGTGCCATCTGATCACTGATCATACGACCTAGATGCTCATATCACCGTAGCGGGTAATTAAGCTACGGGGAGCACCTAATATGAGCACCGGGGAGCCGTTGGATCGAAGATGCAGCGGCACACACGAGGCCTGAATGTTTTATTTGCAAAAAAAACCTTTGGAGAGTTTGGAAATTGCGCATAATTACAAAGACTACTCCCAAGCCATTGGATCTCACTTCCAACGGTGTAAAAACTCGTATCACCATAGTATCTAAGCTGCGGGGTGGATGTGATATTCTATGCCGCTGTCATTTTTGTTCGTAAACTTGCAAAATACGTGTAACTCGTGCCGTTACTTGTCTAACCGCGCAAAGTGTTTGTTCAAAAAAACCATCCTACACTGAAATATCGGAACAACACACGGGGGTCCCACTTGTCATTAATCAAATTTGGACCTAAAACTAACAAATCTGAAAGACGAGATTCGAACTGGCAACCTGGACTACAAAGCGTAAGTCGATAGCCTGAAAAAACGAACGGTTGTTGGCTTTGTCCCATAACTTGATTTTATACAGTACTTGCGTTGAGTAGAGTAGAGGGAGTGCCTCGTCAACACGTGCATGACCGTTGTCTCACTTACTGGTGGGTCCCAGGTCTGCGATCTCAATCTCTCTTCTCTCCATCGTCTAACCTTTGCACGGGCACACACGAAGAGCGGCGCTAGCTTGCCGTGGTGTTATTACAACTAAAAAAAGCTTGGAAAATAGAAGAATCGCCTAGAACAAGAGACGTTGTGGCTGGTCGAGACGGAGCTAACCACATCTATCCTCCGTGCCACGTTTGCATGATGAAGCTGTGTGGCTAGTGGGGTGTTTTCGACCGACTGGCTGGGTCCCGAGGTCGAACCATAGGTACTACGTCTGATACAGTATATTTTTACACGCACATTTTTCCTCCGTGCCGAGACGTGGCACACCCTACCGCGCGGTTTCGGGGTCCTCCCGGGTGGTGCACGCATATATTCTTCCTGACGTGGGACGCCCTACCGCGCGTTTTCTGGGTCCTCCTCGGTCGTAGCGCCGAAGCAAGTAAATGAGTCGTCAAATCACGAAAGACCACCTTTCCCGCCGAGTACATCAGTGAAGCACGGTGGCTAGCTAGTTGGGCTAGTTCGACCGATTAGCTAGGCCGCCGCCACATTTGTTTTTTCACCCCTTTTTTTATCTACTTGCCGGCAGGTAAATTTAAATATCCACCGCGGCGTTGCTCTGGTGTTTGGGTGCGGCAGGATTTTTAATTTTTTGATTGACGGGAGCAGGCGCGGCAGGATTTTTAATTTTTTGATTGACGGGAGCAGGCGCGGCAGCAATTAGTCACGATGACTCCGCCTGTAAAAACCCACTGCTCCCTGATGTGAGAAGTCGTCGACTGGTGTTTTACCGTGGTGAAAACCAAAAGATTCCCCGCTCCCTCCGCCTTCCCGTAGATTGCATTGCCTTTCAGCCGTTTCGCCCCCTTTGCTTCCTCTCCCCATTGCTTCTACCTGGTGCCATGGCGGCGCAGCAGATCACGGAGTCCGAGGTGAGGCGCCTGACACAGGAGCTCCATGTCAAGGATGCGGAGCTCAGGGCCAAGGACGTGGAGCTCCGTGAGCTCAAGGAGGAGAGGAGTGCCATGCTCCTCCGTTATGTGCGGGAGTTCACGGAGCTTCAAAAGCGGCAGGCGTCCACCACAAAGATGCTCGAGGCGTCGGCGGCGTTGCTGCAGAAAGCGGGAGATACGATAGGCCGTCAGGGGAGCCGGCTGGAGCGCGAGCGGGCCGATCGTGACGAGGTCCAGGATCGCCTCAGCCACTTGGTGAACCAAGTTGCCACGCACGTGTTGCGGCTGCGCGATGCCTACCGTCGTGCCAGCGCGACGATGCCGGCCGTCGGGCTAAACCCGTTCGACCACCCGGTCGACTTCAACGAGCTGCGGCTTCCTGACCTGGTCTCCTTCTTCACCTATATCTCCGAGGAGCTGAGCCGTCTCCGCGCGATGGTGGGGGCTGAGCTGGACAAGGAGGGGTTGCGGGCTGCCGTCGCCGTTGCCGGGCGAATCCTTTCAGGGCTCCGTCACCGGAATCCATTCGTGCCATTGGACGCCGTCTTTGACGAGCTGGCTCCCGTCGACCGGGAGCGGGCTCTGCGGGCGGTTGCACCCTGCATCACCAACGTCGTGCGCCTCGAGAAGCAGAGGGACTTCGGTGGTGTTTAGGCGCCCTCTGCATGGGCATGTCCATGTCTCGGCGCAACATGACCGTTGGATCAAACTCAGACGGTGCAGATCAGTCACTGTAGCACAAAGCGTGTGGGTGTGTTTGGTTGCATTCTCATCTCAATATAGTTGTTTCCTCTTCGTGTATTTTTGTCAACCTACTAGTGTGGACTCATGCACCCTTCATGCACTCTGCCAAACACCCAAAAGTGGGTCGAGAAGGGAACTTTTGCTCCCATCCCGTGCACCCTTCATACACCCTGCCTAACACTATTCGTGCTTCATATGGTTCATGTTTCGTGGAGTACTGTAGCACCGTACTCTCCGTGCGCTGTGGACCTAGTTCTGTTAACATTGATCTCACCGTTCATTCTCGACCGGACAGTCGAAAAAGCGGTACTATGTTACATATAGGAGTAGTTGACATGCGCACAACATCATTTGTTATCCTCATATCTTACTACACTAGCAACAAGATTGTGTAGTACTGACGTATGAACCACTGCACATGCCTAGTAGTAGGAGCACTGTGTATGTTCAAGTGGCTGCCGTGTTTCGCACTCCTCCGTCGTAAGAGTGGAAACGCTTGCTGTAATCATTTTTTTCTTCAGAAAAACAGTGGACACGCTCTACCGTGCGGATCCTCCTCCAGCCATGCACTAAATTACTCACTTTCGCCGACGTGTGGGACAGCCAGCACCTGGGTCCACCAGCCATGCACTAAATTACTCCGTAGTAGAGTGACGGTAGACTACCCCGATCGAACCGCCGCAGTAATGCCCAATGAGCCGTCAAATCACAAAACCCCCTCCTTTCCAGCAGTAAGTTGGACGGACGAAGCAACCATCATTTCACTCTTCTCTCTCAGCTTCCTCTCTTGAAGAAAACCCCCACTCGCTTCGCTTCTCCCTCATCTCGTTCCTCCTTTCACTCTTCTCTCTCAGCTTCCTCTCTTGGATGGACGCCGGAGCACCGGCCGACGTGATGTCTATGGCTCTGGCCAAAACCGTCGAGGCTCATGGTACGAAGAAGCGCAAGCACCCCGCCGAGACTACCGCAGACAAGCTCAAAGCCATCGCCCTGTCCAAGCCCCCCTCTCCGGGATCCCTCATTAAGCAAGTCCAGGTAATGTCTCTTGTTGACGATCTTTTTCTCGATCTTGATCGTGTTTTTTCATCTAACACGCAGTACTAGTACTGGTAGTACAACTTTCTGGGTGATCTTGCATGTGATTTTAGTGTGCCAAATGACGGTTCTAAATTCCTCTTTTGACCAAAACATGCGAGAGGTTGACACTGATTTCTTATAGATTACTTTCAACTACTCCCTCTGTCCCAAATTTCTTGTCTTAGATTTGTCTAGATACGGATGTATCTAATACTAAAATGTGACTTGATACATCCGTATCTAGACAAATCTAAGACAAGAATTTTGGGACGGAGGGAGTACTTTATGAACATCAATGCTACCTTTTAAGAGGGTATATTTGCCTCAGTAACTTGTGTTATGGATATTGCATGTAATCCCTCTGCTCTCATGCCTTTGAAGACATGTTCTAGTGTCTTTGTTCACTCATTTCTGTGCGTATATGTAGTCATATATGGAGTATAATATCGAAAATCATCTTATATTTCTGAACGGAGGTAGTAATAAAATATGGTTTCTGTTTGAATTAGAACCAGGTCCGCGGTGGAGATGAAGTTCTCAAAGTCATGCCGTGTGAACTGGAAGACCTGATGATGAGTTCTACTGCTGAACTATCCAGCTGCTGTGTCCTTGTCGCCACGTGTCCTGAACTAGTGTTTTCCTGTAGCATTGTTGTCAGGCGTGTTCTCGAGGCTGTACTTGACCACAACAATTTCCTGGCTGTGCCTTCGATTACGAAGGGTGTGGTTCTTGTAAAGCTTCCCAACAAATCTGATGCGGCCTGTCTTCATCATCATGTTTATGAGTGGAAAGACCACTCTGTTAGGTTCTCCAAGGTTGACAAGATGGTGATGGTGCATGTAGACATCTCACACGAAGTCCATGGCCTAGTCAGTTATGCGGGGTTCATCCCGTAGGTCGGTGGCAAGAAATAGTCTGCAGAGTTTAGTTAGTGCAACTTTGCTTGTCTGTAGTAAGTACTATTGTTCAGTACTTGATTTGTGTTTGTGAACCCTGTATTGTTTATTAGTACTGCCGCTTTTGGTGTGTGAACGGTCTATGTTAATGTCTATGTTAATGTCTGTCCACTCAATTCAGTCTGTATATTTTGAAGTATCCAGATCATATTTTTTGTGAGGACGGTTTATCAATTATGGTTACACTCCAATATCTGTATGCATTGCAGGGTTTATCGCACCCACCAGGATTTCCAGTCCCATGGATGTTCGGTCCATACGATTTGTCACGACCTTTGGACTGTCCTGCTTGTGGGAGTAGGCGGGGCCCCTGCATGCCACGCGTAGTTGGACGATCAATCTTCTGTTTAGTACTTCAACATAGTGATTTCCTGGTAAGGATTCACTCGTGTCACATCAAGTAAATCTTATTGATTTACTGTCTAAATCTTATTGATTTAATGTCATGTTTTCTTTCTTTTCCTGCAATTTTACGATGCAGGTTTTGCCATGTGACATTCATCACAGAATAAACCGTTTGGTTTGCTCTACGATGGCTATTTTTGCAGGTTTCACTTCTTATGTCGTGTCAGTAACGAAGGCACTGTCCATCACTTATATTACTGGAAAAAATTGGATCAGTCTGTTGTCTGAGTACAAGCTGAATCCCTATGATGAACTGCAGTTTGGTTTAACAAAAACGCCACAATTAGTCCTTCTCGCGTTTAAAAGAAATGAAGAAAAAAACTGGATCACGGTCACGGATCCTAGTCAAGTTAGAAAGCTGATCATAGCAGACCAGACACGATCGCCGCTGTCTCGCACAGATCGAGCACCGGCAGTTGCTCTAGCACTGACAGCGGCAGCAGCTCAGTCTGATCCAGCTGAGGATTGGGCACCGACCGCGTCAGCGGATCAGTCTGATCTACCGGAGGATCGGGCATCGACACCGGCACCTGCTCCGACACCGGCACCAGCTCTACAAGGAGCACCATCTCCGGCAGCAGCAGCGGCTTCGGCACCTGCACCAACACTTGCACTTGCATCTGCTCCGGCCCGTGCAGTTGCACCGGCAACAGACTGGGCTGCAGTTCGCACTTCATATACCAAAGTCCTTACAAAAACCGACATGTCCACCTTCTTGGTAAGCATTGGCCGCCCAAGTGCTTCGTTCTTTTTTCTTTCCATGTTGTTTCACATGATTCACTGTGTTGATCTAACTGTTTGGGTATGTCTTCTTGTTTGCAAACAGAGAATTCCTAGAGCAACGAGGGAGTCGTTCAACAATCCGGGCGACCGCGGCCAAGTTTCTCTTACCATGCGCAGCCTTGGTGTGAATGAACCTGCTCAATATACCGTAAGTACAAAGGATGGTCGCATGATGATTGATGCTAAAGGATGGTCAAGGTTCAAATCTAAATCATATCTTGCGGTAGGGGATGATGTCAAAATCGAACTTTCTCGGCAAGGAGAGCTGGTCCAAATCAACTTTGAAATTCTTCAGTAGCAGCACGCAACTGCCGAACTGATCTATCCTCCGAGAGATTTTGATGTAATAATCTGGCATGGTGAAACAAGTGTCCTGTGTGTATAAGTAGTACGACAGTATTATTTATCACATGGTATATCGTTGATAGAATTGCAACTCTGATTGCTGGTTAGGAACTGTCGTTCGATTTCATTCCAACAGCTGCCGTGCTTTATTCAATTTTGTGTATTCGCCTTGCGACAGCATCTAAAACCAGCGCCGTACCGATCGCTTGCAATA
This sequence comes from Triticum aestivum, assembly GCF_018294505.1. Classification (NCBI taxonomy): domain Eukaryota; kingdom Viridiplantae; phylum Streptophyta; class Magnoliopsida; order Poales; family Poaceae; genus Triticum; species Triticum aestivum. The sequence goes on from NC_057814.1 coordinate 601,375,700, forward strand.
TGAAAAGCGCTGAGGTAGAACACATGGGCCCCCAAACATGCAGGGTCGGCCTGCGGCCCAAAGTCCAGAACCGTGAGCCTATCTGAGTATTATATTCTCAGCTGAACCCCCATAAAAAAGCTGAACCCCCATAATGCCCGTGCGTTGCAGAGGGAGTATATTTCTCGGCAAGGTGAGCCTGTGATATAAAAGATTTGTATATTTCTTTACAGAGGGAGTATCTCTCTGTCAAAAAATATATTTATGTGTAACTAGTTACTCCTGTCTTTCTACTTCCTTTCGCTGATATGTGGGGCAACCGGCAACGGGGTCCACGTGCCATATGCACAAATTAGAGTGCACAACTTCACGGTAGACACACCCCGGTCGTAGCGCCGCAGTAATGCCCAATGAGCCGTCAAATCACAACCCCCCTTTCCAGCTTTAGCAGTAAGCTGGACGGACGAAGCGGCAATATTTCACTGGGCCTGAATCCCCTTCTCCCTCGTCTGCTTGTTCAGAGAAAACCCCCTCTCGGCGATTGCATAGGGTTTTCTCATGGAGAACCAGGTACGAATTCTTCATCCATCCCCGATAAATCCAAGTCCCTTGGTCGCAGGTAATCCTAGGATGGCAGCCGCCGCCGTTGATGCATTTTTCTTCCTACTGAATCTAGTGTGTTTCATTTGCAGTGCCCAAAGTGCGAGTACCCTACAGGTTTCTGCGCCCTCGGCGAGACGCCACACTTGTTCCTTCTCATCCTAACACAGCATTTTGAAACGCGCACAGTATGTTCCTAGAATCCTCTTTTCTATCCGGGAGGGTGGGGTTTTTTTGAACATGCTGTGTTCTCATATTATTTTTCCTGCAGTGTATTATTTGCTCTGCCAGAACACATGTACTCAAGATGCTCGGCCTTGCCATAACTGAATACACTAGTTTAATGGTCACAGTGAAGACAAGCCATGGATATAAGTTCCGAGTTGGGTTCATGAACCAAGAAGATCGCTGCTTTTTTTATGGCCGAACTTGGATAAACTTTCTCAAGTGTTACGGACTGAAAGTTGGCGCACGAATGTTGATGGAAATAGCAGAACCTGGTCTCATCTTCACTGCGATCTTCCACCCCGACGTCGTTCCAATTGTTCATCCATGTTAGTTTTGTATCTGGTTCTTGCTTGTTGCCTCGATTACTTCTTAATCCACCTATTCTGTCTAACTAATCACAATTTAACTTTAGAAGTAGCAACGAATCTCTCACGAAGATGCTACTTCTAACTAATATTTTCTTATAATTGGTGGCACGTGTAGGTTTTTTCAGAGTTAAGCAGTCTGCTCGTTTGTTACTCTGTAATAACTCGGCTGTTACTAATGGCACTGAAGTTGACTGGATCGACATCCACAAGTTCCTACACTTTATTGATCGTCTTGAGGTCCTTGTGGGGCGTTTCAATGGTGGAAGGCCACGTGGGATATGTGTGCCACTGCTGCACTCGTTGAACAGGTCCAACTGTGTCGAGAAACTTATGGTACGAGCTGTTTTCTGTTATATATGTTGTTCATAAACTATTGCTTATACACAGTTTTACAGCTGTGATCTTCTTGAAACAGGAACTGCCGAGTTCTATTGTTCCTATACAGATGCCTGACCATGGTCGGGTCAGACTTGCGCTTGGTCACAACATGATGTTTATGTCGACCTACTCAATTCCCCTTGGAGGTGAAAAGATACTTATTCATGGGTGGTCTCAAATAATGAAGGCCCGTCCATCTTGGAGAATAGGACAGAAGATTATGTTCATGCTTTTCCATGGCTCTAAAGCGAATATCCTGTTTATTGACCACGTTGCTTTCAGCTTTGGTTGTTAAGTGCCCCTGCTGGTTTCAGTTAAGGTTGTTAAGTACTCCTGCTGCTTTTACAGTCTGTCGTGTTTCTTCAGTCCTGTCTTCCTCCAGCCGCCAAAACCAAACCAGCGCCGGCGGGGCCGCCTGCTTCCGCCTCCCACGGCTGGCTGCGCCTCAGCGCACGCATCGCCGCCCCACCGTCTCCTAAATCGTTAACGCCGACGTCCTCCGCGCGCTTTGGTGCGCTCGCCGCGGCGCCGCCCTCTCGCGTTGTCAACATGGTCAACAAACAACAGGAATCGGCAGAAGTACGTGGAGAGGATGACAGTAGGGGCCCACCACGTCAGCGTATGGAAAAATAAAATGCTTCCTCCTAGTGTTTTCCTGACATCTGGGACCCACGACATTGTGAGCGTATATAGTCAATAGACAAGAGAACAGCACAAGATCGGCTGACACCTGGGACGTAGCTACTCGAGCAGTATTTTTTTTGTTTGGTATTGTTGAGACGGAGCAGGGTTTGAACTGGGCTGTGGCCCGTCTAGCCCAGGCTTATATTTTATGTTCACCATGTGACCAGCCCAGCTATTTTTTCTTTGTGAAAATGAGCCCAGTTTATTTTTTCTGAAGAATACCCAATCCAGGCCTACTTATTTTTCTACGCCCTGATGGGCTGCAACTCTTTCAAGACGCCTGCAAATCTTGAAAGTAATATGAAATGGGTTGTAAATATAAAAACAGATGACAAATTGGCAATTACTTTATAATTTCTGAATTTTTTCACATTTTCAGATTCCTATTTCACTGGGCATTAACCTAATTTAAATATATCTTCAAAGTACTTTAAATCTGGCTCGACATTTCGGTATTAAAAATAGTTTGGAACCCACAGAAATATGCGAAATTGGCCCTGGCCAACCAAAAAAACGACTGCAATAAATTGCATAAGAAGTTGCCATGAGCTATATATAAATTATTAAAAAAAGAGGGAGTGGTCTGACTTGTGGGCCTGTTTAGTTGACGCGTATGCAAGATTTTTTTAGTTATTATATACGTCAACAAACGATTCTAGCAGACGTAACCGTTGGATGTCAATCCAACGGCCGTCGTGTTTCTTCAATCTCTGATCTTCTTGCTCCAGCCGCCAAAGCAGCGCCGGCGGGACCGCCTACTCCCGCCTCCCGTGGCCGGCTGTGCTGCCGCGCAGGCCTCAGCGCCCCCTACTACTCCCACCGCTGGCCAGGGCATCCCTCTACTCACCCACACCCCCTGTTATTCTGCGGCGACGGCAGCCTCACACCGCAGCCGAACCGGTGAACCCTCGTACTCCTCTCCGCGCGGGCTTCCACTGCCGCGTCTTCCCCGGCTCCGCGTCGTCCCCTTCCTAGGCCTCGCCGTCGTCCACCGCCGTGGTGCTCTCGGCGCGGCGTGGTCAATGTGGTCAACGACCGACTTCCATCGGAAGAGTACTGTACGTGGAGAGGCTGACAGCTGGGTCCACGGCAGCCGCAAGGAAGTGCCTCCTTATTACGCGGAAAATAATTATTCCTCCACCTGACAGCAGGGACCCACCGGACGGGCCACCAGTATTTCGCGAAAAAAACGTTTCCCCCTGACTGCTGGGACCCACAGGACGGGCCACCGTATTTCGCGAAAAAAACGTTCCCCCCGCTGTCAGCTCGGACCCACCGGAAGTGCCTCCTTATTACGCACAAAAAAATGAATACCCCCTGCTAGCTGGGACCCACCTTGGTGGGAGGCTGACTTGTGGGCCTACTAAGTTGACTGGGACGGAGGCCTTTGTCAACTTTAGTCAATATATGAACGATTCTAGCTCCAGTGACCGTACGATGTCCATCCAACGGCCGTAGTGCTTCTTCAACCTCTGGTCTTCTTGCTCCAGCCGCCCAAAGCAGCGCCGGTCGTGCCGCCTGCTCCTGCCGCCCGTGGCCGGCTGTGATGCCGCGGAGGCCTCACCGCCCCCTACTACTCCCACCGCTGGCCAGGCCATCCCTCTACGCACCCACACCCCCTGTTATTCTGCGGCGACGGCAGCCTCACACCGCAGCCGAACGAGTGAACCCTCATACTCCTCTACGCGTGGGCATCCACTGCCGCGTCTTCCCCGGCTCCGCGTCGTCCCCTTCCTAGGCCTCGCCGTCGTCCACCGCCCTGGTGCTCTCGGCGCGGCGTGGTCAACGTGGTCAAGGAATGGCTTCCATCGGACGTGGACTGTACATGGAGAGGCTGACAGCTGGGTCCACGGCCGCAGCAAGGAAGTGCCTCCTTATTACGCGCAAAATAATTATTCCTCCACCTGACAGCGGGGACCCACCGGACGGGCCACCGTATTTCGCGAAAAAAACGTTTCCCCCTGACTGCTGGGACCCACCAGCTACATCTTCGCACGCAAGGAAGTGCGTCCGAAAAAAAATGATTCGCCCCCTGACTGCTGGGACCCACCAGCTACATCTTCGCACGCAAGGAAGTGCGTCCGGGCAAAAAAAACAAAACGATTCCCCCCTGACTGCTGGGACCCAGCAGCTACACCTTCGCACGCAAGGAAGTGCGTCCGGGCAAAAAAAACGATTCGCCCCCTGACTGCTGGGACCCACCAGCTACATCTTCGCAGGCAAGGAAGTGCCTGACAGTCGGGACCCACCTGGTCGAAGCGTACGTAGCGTTGTCATTCTGGTCGCGAACGTGTACGTACATATATACTGGTCGATGTAGAGGCGCGCACGTGTCGTAGTAGAGGCGCGTACGTGTCGTAGTAGAGGCGCGCACGTAGCATGTACACGTACGTACAGCGGCCAGGGTGCAAGAAAGAAAATACGGCCACGTACGTACATATGGGCAGGGTCTCGAACGCCTACTCGCGCATACGTACGGCCAGGGCTCGTGTACATGGCTGGGTCGGAACGGAGAAACAGCGTCGTCGTCGTGTTCATGGGGAGGCAACGGAATGCGTCGTGTTCATGGGGAGGCAACGGAATGCGTCGTGTTCATCGGGAGGCAACGGAACGCGTGGGAGCCAACCAGCTGGGTCGGAACGGAATGCGTGGTCGTGTTCATCGGGAGGGCTTGGACGGAACAGGCGATGGAAATGAGGCCTGGCGTACCGCAAAACGGAGGAAACGGCCTTGTGTTCCACCGGCCACGTTCGAAACGGGATCCTGTTCATCGGGAGGGGTCTGGCGTACCGCAAAACGGAGGAAACGGACCTCCTACGGTCAAAACGGGGGTCCTGTTGATCGGGAGGGGTGTGGCGTACCACAAAACGGAGGAAACGGACTTGTGTTGGAGCGCTACGGTCGAAACGGGGGTCCTGTTGATCGGGAGGGGTGTGGCGTACCGCAAAACGGGACTCCACGGGATACTGTTCATCTCCACCGTCGACCTCCTCCAGCCTCCATGGGCTACCGTCGACCTCCTCCAGCCTCCACGGGCTCCTGTTCATCCAGCCTCCACCGTGCGCTACTCCACCGGCTACTGTTCAACCACCCCTCCACCGTCTACTGTTCATCCAGCCCTCCACACCACGGGGTCCTGTTCAACCACCCCTCCACGTGCACCCCTCCACCGTCTACTGTTCATCCAGCCCTCCACACCACGGGGTCCTATTCAACCACCCCTCCACGGGCACCCCTCCACCGTCTACTGTTCATCCAGCCCTCCACACCACGGGGTCCTGTTCATCCAAAGGCAACGCCACCACTCACTGTTCATCCAACACCCCCCCCCGGCAACGCTCACTGTTCATCCAATCGATCGGCTTCAGTTAGCAGCAGTAGAGAAGGAATCGCTCGATCGGGTTCAGTTAACAGCCATCGATCAATCGCTCGGGTTCAGTAACGCGTAGCTTGCAGTGCAATCGCTCGGGTTCAGTTAGAGCCCAACGCCTCGCTCGGGTTCAGTTAGAGCCAACGCCTCGCACACACGCGCGTACGTGTACGAGAGAAACGCGCATCGCTCGGCCCCCGACCTCCCACCGTAACCGGGAACTCCCCGAAATTTTCCTCCCCCTCGCTTCTACCACGGTTTTTTCCATCATGGACGGCCCAAAGAATGTCATGCAGCTGCGTCTCCGGCCCGCCCAGGACGAAAAGCCCATTTTCTGTCATGATTTTTTGTCATAGAAGTAGGAGCCCACCACATCTATGATGATACCGGGTTTTGTCACAATTATCGTCATAGAAGTGTCATATGTATGACAGAAAAAAATCCGTTCGGCCCAAAATGTCACGTATGTGTCTTTTTTTGTAGTGAATCTTCGTCTCCGGACCATTCCGGAACTCCTCGTGACGTCCGGGATCTCATCCGAGACTCCAAACAACATTCGGTAATCACATACAAACCTTCCTTATAACCCTAGCGTCATCGAACCTTAAGTGTGTAGACCCTACGGGTTCGGGAATCATGCAGACATGACCGAGACACCTCTCTAGCCAATAACCAACAGCGGGATCTGGATACCCATGTTGGCTCCCACACGTTCCACGATGATCTCATCGGATGAACCACGATGTCAAGGATTCAAGCAATCCCGTATACAATTCCCTTTGTGAATCGGTACGTTACTTGCCCGAGATTCGATCGTCGGTATCCCAATACCTCGTTCAATCTCGTTACCGGCAAGTCACTTTACTCGTTCCATAATGCATGATCCCGTGACCAACTACTTGGTAACATTGAGCTCATTATGATGATGCATTACCGAGTGGGCCCAGAGATACCTTTCCGTCATACGGAGTGACAAATCCCAGTCTCGATCCGTGCCAACCCAACAGACACTTTCGGAGATACCTATAGTGCACCTTTATAGCCACCCAGTTACGTTGTGACATTTGGTACACCCAAAGCATTCCTACGGCAACCGGGAGTTGCACGATCTCATGGTCTAAGTAAATGATACTTGACATTAGAAAAGCTTTAGCAAACGAACTACACGATCTAGTGCTATGGTTAGGATTGGGTCTTGTCCATCACATCATTCTCCTAATGATGTGATCCCGTTATCAATGACATCCAATGTCCATGGTCAGGAAACCGTAACCATCTATTGATCAACGAGCTAGTCAACTAGAGGCTCACTAGGGACATGTTGTGGTCTATGTATTCACACATGTATTACGATTTCCGGATAACACAATTATAGCATGAACAATAGACAATTATCATGAACAAGGAAATATAATAATAATATTGCCTCTAGGGAATATTTCCAACATTTAGGTGTCCTTAGATTATCTTAGGGGTGCCATGGGCATCCCCAAGCTTAGGCTCTTGCCACTCCTTGCTCCATAATCCATCAAATCTTTCACGCAAAACTTGGAAACTTCACAACACAAAACTTAGCAGAAAATCTCGTGAGCTCCGTTAGCGAAAGAAAACAAAACACCACTTCAAGGTACTGTAATGAACTCATTCTTTATTTATATTGGTGTTAAACCTACTGAATTCCAACTTCTCTATGGTTTATAAACTCTTTTACTAGCCATAGATTCATCAAAATAAGCAAACAACACACGAAAAACAGAATCTGTCAAAAACAGAACAGTCTGTAGTAATCTGTAACTAATGCAAACTTCCGGAACTCCAAAAATTCAGCCAAACTAGGACGACCTAGACAATTTGTTTATTGATCAGCAGCAATTGGAATCAATGTTTTATCACGTTCTGGTGATTTTTAAAAATTATTTTCGTGAACAGAAAGTTTCTGGAATTTACAGCAAGATCAAATAACTATCATCCAAGAAGATCCTATAGGTTTAACTTGGCACAAACACTAACTAAAACATAAAAAGAAACCTAACCAAAGGCTAGATCAAAGATTTATTACTAAACAGAAGCAAAAAGCAAAAAAACTAAAAATAAAATTGGGTTGCCTCCCAACAAGCGCTATCGTTTAACGCCCCTAGCTAGGCATAATAGCAAGGATAGATCTAGGTATTGCCATCTTTGGTAGGCAATCCATAAGTGGCTCTCATAATAGATTCATAATGTAATTTTATTTTATTTCTAGGGAAGTGTTCCATGCCTTTCCTTAACGGAAATTGGAATCTAATATTCCCTTCCTTCGTATCAATAATTGCACCAATCGTTCTAAGGAAAGGTCTACCAAGAATAATAGGACATGAAGGATTGCAATCTATATCAAGAACAATAAAATCTACGGGCACATAATTCCTATTTGCAACAATAAGAACATCATTAATTCTTCCCATAGGTTTCTTAATATTGGAATCCGCAAGGTGCAAGTTTAGAGAGCAATCATCAAATTCACGGAAACCTAGTAAATCGCATAAAGTTTTTGGAATCGTGGAAACACTAGCACCCAAATCACACAAAGCATAGCATTCATGATTTTTAATTTTAATTTTAATAGTAGGTTCCCATTCATCATAAAGTTTTCTAGGGATAGAAACTTCCAACTCAAGTTTTTCTTCATAAGATTGCATCAAAGCATCAACGATATGTTTAGTAAAAGCTTTATGTTGACTATAAGCATGTGGAGAATTTAGCACGGATTGCAACAAGGAAATACAATCTATCAAAGATCAATTATCATAATTAAATTTCTTGAAATCCAAAATAGTGGGTTCATTAATATCTAGAATTTTGACCTCTACATTCCCACTTTTATCAATTTTAGCATCAAGATCTAAAAACTCCGAATTTTTGGAACGCCTTCTAGGTAAAGGTGGATCATATTCAGTCCCATCATTGTCAAGATTCATATTGCAAAACAAAGATTTAATAGGGGACACATCAATAAATTTTAGATCTTCATCTTTATTTTCCCAAAAAAAATCCGGCTTAGCGGCCATCTTATTAACTAAGGTGGCCTGCTTATCCGAAACTTCAGCTATTAACTTCTCAAGATGAGCAATCTGAGACTTCAAACCATCAAATTCTTTAGACATATCATCGAGCTCTTTATTCATATAACCCATAAAGCTTTTTTGTTCCTTAAGCTCATTTCTAAAAAAATTATTATGCTCAAACTGTAAGACCATAAAACTCCTGACGTTGCCTTCGATCTCTTCTAACCTTTTAAGGTGAAGATCACCAAATCTTGGTAGAGCCATCGTGACAAGCAAGCAATCCAACACACGAGCAAACAAGAAGCAAACAAAAAAGAGGCGAACGGAAAAGAGAGGGCGAATAAAACGGCAAGGGTGAAGTGGGGGAGAGGAAAACGAGAGGCAAATGGCAAATAATGTAATGCGGGAGATAAGGGTTTGTGATGGGTACTTGGTATGTTGACTTTTGCGTAGACTCCCCGGCAACGGCGCCAGAAATCCTTCTTGCTACCTCTTGAGCACTGCGTTGGTTTTCCTTGAAGAGGAAAGGGTGATGCAGCAAAGTAGCGTAAGTATTTCCCACAGCTTTTGAGAACCAAGGTATCAATCCAGTAGGAGGCCACGCATGAGTCCCTCGCACCTATACAAACAAATAAATCCTCGCAACCAATGCGATAAGGGGTTGTCAATCCCTACACGGTCACTTACGAGAGTGAGATCTGATAGATATGATAAGATAATATTTTTGGTATTTTTATGATAAAGATGCAAAGTAAAGAAAACAAAATAAAAACGGCGCCAGAAATAGCTTGTTGTCGGGAGATTAATATGATGGAAAATAGACCCGGGGGCCATAGGTTTCACTAGTGGCTTCTCTCATGAGCATAAGTATTACGGTGGGTGAACAAATTACTGTTGAGCAATTGATAGAATTGAGCATAGTTATGAGAATATCTAGGTATGATCATGTATATAGGCATCACATCCGAGACAAGTAGACCGACTCCTGCCTGCATCTACTACTATTACTCCACACATCGACCGCTATCCAGCATGCATCTAGAGTATTAAGTTCATAAGAACAGAGTAACGCTTTAAGTAAGATGACATGATGTAGAGGGATAAACTCATGCAATATGATATAAACCCCATCTTGTTATCCTCGATGGCAACAATACAATACGTGCCTTGCTGCCCCTACTGTCACTGGGAAAGGACACCGCAAGATTGAACCCAAAGCTAAGCACTTCTCCCATTGCAAGAAACATCAATCTAGTAGGCCAAACCAAACTGATAATTCGAAGAGACTTGCAAAGATAACCAATCATACATAAAAGAATTCAGAGGAGATTCAAATATTGTTCATAGATAAACTTGATCATAAACCCACAATTCATCGGTCTCAACAAACACACCGCAAAAGAAGATTACATCGAATAGTTCTCCACGAGAGAGGGGGAGAACATTGTATTGAGATCCAAAAAGAGAGAAGAAGCCATCTAGCTAATAACTATGGACCCGAAGGTCTGAGGTAAACTACTCACACATCATCAGAGAGGCTATGGTGTTGATGTAGAAGCCCTCCGTGATCAATGCCCCTCCGGCGGAGCTCCGGAACAGGCCCCAAGATGGGATCTCACGGGTACAGAAGGTTGCGGCGGAGGAATTAGGTTTTTGGCTCCGTATCTGGTAGTTTGGGGGTACGTAGGTATATATAGGAGGAAGAAGTACGTTGGTGGAGCAACATGGGGCCCACGAGGGTGAAGGGCGCGCCCAGGGGGGTAGGCGCGCCCCCTTACCTCGTGCCCTCCTGGTTGATGTCTTGACGTAGGGTCCAAGTCCTCTGGATCACGTTCGTTCCGAAAATCACGTTCCCGAAGGTTTCATTCTGTTTGGACTCCGTTTGATATTCTTTTTCTGCGAAACTCTGAAATAGGCAAAAAACAGCAATTCTGGGTTGGGTCTCCGGTTAATAGGTTAGTCCCAAAATAATATTAAAGTGTATAATAAAGCCCAATAATGTCCAAAATAGAGTATAATATAGCATGGAACAATAAAAAATTATAGATACGTTGGAGACGTATCACACATGTCTATGGTTAGGAAACTTAACCATCTTTGATTAACGAGCTAGTCAAGTAGAGGCATACTAGGGACACACTGTTTTGTCTATGTACTCACACATGTACTAAGTTTCCGGTTAATACAATTCTAGCATGAATAATAAACATTTATCATGATATAAGGAAATATAAATAATAACTTTATTATTGCCTCTAGGGCATATTTCCTTCAGTCTCCCACTTGCACTAGAGTCAATAATCTAGATTACATAGTAATGATTCTAACACCCATGGAGTCTTGGTGTTGATCATGTTTTGCTCTTGGAAGAGGCTTAGTCAACGGGTCTGCAACATTCAAATCCATATGTATTTTGCAAATCTCTATGTCTCCCTCCTTGACTAGATCGCGGATGGAATTGAAGCGTCTCTTGATGTGTTTGGTTCTCTTGTGAAATCTGGATTCCTTCGCCAAGGCAACTGCTCTAGTATTGTCACAAAAGATTTTTATTGGACCCAATGCACTAGGTATTACACCTAGATCGGATATGAACTCCTTCATCCAGACTCCTTCATTTGCTGCTTCCGAAGCAGCTATGTACTCCGCTTCACACGTAGATCCCGCCACGACGCTCTGCTTGGAACTGCACCAACTAACAGCTCCACCATTCAATATAAATACGTATCTGGTTTGCGACTTAGAGTCATCCAAATCAGAATCAAAGCTTGCATCGACGTAACCATTTACGACAATCTCTTTGTCACCTCCATAAACGAGAAACATATCCTTAGTCCTTTTCAGGTATTTCAGGATGTTCTTGACCGCTGTCCAGTGATCCACTCCTGGATTACTTTGGTACCTCCCTGCTATACTTATAGCAAGGCACACATCAGGTCTGGTACACATCATTGCATACATGATAGAACCTCTGGCTAAATCATAGGGAAGGACCTTCATTTTCTCTCTATCTTCTGAAGTGGTCGGGCATTGAGTCTGACTCAACTTCACACCTTGTAACACAAGCAAGAACCCTTTCTTTGATTGATCCATTTTCAACTTCTTCAAAACTTTATCAATGTATGTGCTTTGTGAAAGTCCAATTAAGCGTCTTGATCTATCTCTATAGATCTTGATGCCCAATATATAAGCTGTTGGGGAACGCAGTATTTCAAAAAATTTACCTATGATCACGCAAGATCTATCTAGGAGCTCCATAGCAACGAGCGGCGAGAGTGTGTACACGTACCCTCGTAGATCAAAAGTGGAAGCGTTTAGTAACGCGGTTGATGTAGTCGAACGTCTTCGCGATCCAACCGACCCAAGTACCGAATGTACGGCACCTCCACGATCAGCACACGTTCAGCTCGATGATGTCCCTCAAATTCTTGATCCAGTTGAGGCCAAGGGAGAGTTCTGTCAGCACGATGGCGTGGCGACGGTGATTATGAAGTTACCGGCACAGGGCTTCGCCTAAGCACTACGACGATATGACCAAGGTGTGTAACTGTGGAGGGGGCACCGCACACGGTTAAGAGAAACTTGCGTGTTCTAGGGTGCCCCCTGCCCCCGTATATAAAGGAGGGGAGGGGAGGCCGGCCGGCCCTCCTAGGGCATTCCAGGAGAGGGGAATCCTACTAGGACTCCAAGTCCTAGTAGGTTTCCTCCTAAGGAAGAGGGGGGAAGAAGGAAGGAAGAGGGGGAAGGGAAGGAAAGGGGGCGCCGCCCCCTTCCCCTAGTCCAATTCGGACCCAAGTGGGGCGTGCGGCCAGCCCCTTGTGGCCCTTCCTCTCTTCCCACTAAGGCCCATGAAGGCCCATTAGTTCCCCCGGGGGTTCCGATAACCCTCCGGCACTCCGATAATTATCCGGTACCTCACGAAACTCATCCGGTGTCCAAATATCATCGTCCAATATATCAATCTTTATGTCTCGACCATTTCGAGACTCCTCGTCATGTCCGTGATCTCATCCGGGACTCCGAACAATCTTCATTCATCAAATCACACAACTCATAATACAAATCGTCATCGAATGTTAAGCATGCGGACCCTACGGGTTCGAGAACTATGTAGACATGACCGAGACACATCTCCGGTCAATAACCAATATCGGAACCTGGATGCTCATATTGGCTCCTACCTATTCTACGAAGATCTTTATCGGTCAAACCGCCTAACAACATACGTTGTTCCCTTTGTCATCGGTATGTTACTTGCCCGAGATTCGATCGTCGGTATCATCATACCTAGTTCAATCTCATTACTAGCAAGTCTCTTTACTCATTCCGTAATGCCATCCCGTAACTAACTCATTAGTCACATTGCTTGCAAGGCTTATAATGATGTGCATTATCGAGTGGGCCCAGAGATACCTCTCCGATACACGGAGTGAAAAATCCTAATCTCGATCTATGCCAACTCAACAAACACCATCGGAGACACCTGTAGAGCATCTTTATAATCACCCAGTTACGTTGTGACATTTGATAGCACACAAGGTGTTCCTCCGGTATTCGGGAGTTGCATAACCTCATAGTCAGAGGAACATGTATAAGTCATGATGAAAGCAATAGCAATAAAACTAAACGATCATTAATGCTATGCTAACGGATGGGTCTTGTCCATCACATTATTCTCTAATGATGTGATCCCATTCATCAAATGACAACACATGTCTATGGCTAGGAAACTTAACCATCTTTGATTAACGAGCTAGTCAAGTAGAGGCATACTAGGGACACTCCGTTTGTCTATGTATTCACACATGTACTAAGTTTCCGGTTAATACAATTCTAGCATGAATAATAAACATTTATCATGATATAAGGAAATATAAATAACAACTATATTATTGCCTCTAGGGCATATTTCCTTCATAAGCAGCTTCACTGAGGTCTTTCATTGAAAAATTCTTATTCAAGTATCCTTTTATGCTATCCAGAAATATTGTATCATTTCCAATCAACAATATGTCATCCACATATAATATTAGAAATCCTACAGAGCTCCCACTCACTTTCCTGTAAATACAGGCTTCTCCAAAAGTCTGTATAAAACCATATGCTTTGATCACACTATCAAAGCGTATATTCCAACTCCGAGAGGCTTGCACCAGTCCATAAATGGATCACTGGAGCTTGCACACTTTGTTAGCACCTTTAGGATCGACAAAACCTTCTGGTTGCATCATATACAACTCTTCTTTAAGGTATCCATTCAGGAATGCAGTTTTGACATCCATTTGCCAAATTTCATAATCATAAAATGCAGCAATTGCTAACATGATTCGGACAAACTTAAGCATCGCTATTCGGACAAACTTAAGCATCGCTATAGGTGAGAAGTTCTCATCATAGTCAACTCCTCGAACTTGTCGAAAACCTTTCGCAACAAGTCGAGCTTTGTAGACAGTAACATTACCGTCAGCGTTAGTCTTCTTCTTGAAGATCCATTTATTCTCGATGGCTTGCCGATCATCAGGCAAGTCAACCAAAGTCCACACTTTGTTCTCATACATGGATCCCATCTCAGATTTCATGGCCTCAAGCCATTTCGCGAAATCTGGGCTCATCATCGCTTCCTCATAGTTCGTAGGTTCATCTTGGTCTACTAACATGACTTCCAGAACAGGATTACCGTACCACTCTGGTGCGGATCGTACTCTGGTTGACCTACGAGGTTCGGTAGTAACTTGATCTGAAGTTTCATGATCATCATCATTAGCTTCCTCACTGATTGGTGTAGGAATCACTGGAACTGATTTCTGTGATGAACTACTTTCCAATTCGGGAGAAGGTACAATTACCTCATCAAGTTCTACTTTCCTCCCACTCACTTCTTTCGAGAGAAACTCCTTCTCTAGAAAGGATCCATTCTTAGCAACGAATATCTTGCCTTCGGATCTGTGATAGAATGTGTACCCAACAGTTTCCTTTGGGTATCCTATGAAGACACATTTCTCCGATTTGGGTTCGAGCTTATCATGTTGAAGCTTTTTCACATAAGCATCGCAGCCCCAAACTTTAAGAAACGACAACTTAGGTTTCTTGCCAAACCACAGTTCATATAGTGTCGTCTCAACGGATTTAGATGGTGCCCTATTTAACGTGAATGCAACCGTCTCTAAAGCATAACCCCAAAACGATAGTGGTAAATCAATAAGAGACAACATAGATCGCACCATATCTAATAAAGTACGGTTACGACGTTCGGACACACCATTACGCTGTGGTGTTCCAGGTGGCGTGAGTTGTGAAACTATTCCAAATTGTATCAAATACCAAACTCATAACTCAAATATTCTCCTCCACGATCAGATCGTAGAAACTTTATTTTCTTGTTAAGATGATTTTCCACTTCACTCTGAAATTCTTTGCACTTTTCAAATGTTTCAGACTTATGTTTTATCAAGTAGATATACCCATATCTGCTTAAATCATATGTGAAGGTCAGAAAATAACGATACCTTCCGCGAGCCTCAACACTCATTGGACCGCATACATCAGTATGTATTATTTCCATTAAGTTAGTTGCTCGCTCCATTGTTCCGGGGAACGGAGTCTTAGTCATCTTGCCCATGAGGCATGGTTCGCAAGCGTCAAGTGATTCATAATCAATTGATTCCAAAAGTCCATCATCATGGAGTTTCTTCATGCGCTTTACACCAATATGACCTAAACGGTAGTGCCACAAATAAGCTGCACTATCATTATTAACTTTGCATCTTTCGGCTTCAATATTATGAATATGTGTATCACTACAATCAAGATTCAACAGAAATAGACCACTCATCAAGGGTGCATGACCATAATAGATATTACTCATATAAATAGAATAACCATTATTCTCTGATTTAAATGAATAATCGTCTCGCATCAAACAAGATCCAGATATAATGTTCATGCTCAACGCTGGCACCAAATAACAATTATTCAGTCCTAAAACTAATCCTGGCGGTAGATGTAGAGGTAGCGTGCCGACGGCGATCACATCGACTTTGGAACCATTTCCCACACGCATCATCACCTCATCCTTAGCCAATCTTCATTTAATCCGTAGCCCCTGTTTCGAGTTTCAAATGTGAGCAACAGAACCAGTATCAAATACCCAGGCGCTACTATGACCATTAGTAAGGTACACATCAATAACGTGTATATCAAATATAACTTTCACTTTGCCATCCTTCTTATCCGCCAAATACTTTGGGCAGTTCCGCTTCCAGTGACCAGTCCATTTGCAGTAGAAGCACTCAGTTTCAGGCTTAGGTCCAGACTTGGGCTTCTTCACTTGAGCAGCAACTTGTTTGCCGTTCTTCTTAAAGTTCCCCTTCTTCCCTTTGCCCTTTTTCTTGAAACTAGTGGTCTTGTTAACCATCAACACTTGATGCTCCTTCTTGATTTCTACCTCCGCAGCCTTTAGAATCGCGAAGAGCTCGAAAATTGTCTTATCCATCCCTTGCATGTTATAGTTCATCACGAAGCGTTTGTAGCTTGGTGGCAGTGATTGAAGAACTCTGTCAATGACACTATCATCAGGAAGATTAACTCTCAGTTGAGTCAAGTGGTTGTGGTACCCAGACATTCTGAGTATATGTTCACTGACAGAACTATTCTGCTCCATCTTGCAGCTATAGAACTTATTGGAGACTTCATATCTCTCAATTCAGGCATTTGCTTGAAATATTAACTTCAACTCATGGAACATCTCATATGCTCCATGACGTTCAAAACATCTTTGAAGTCCCGATTCTAAGCCGTAAAGCATGGCACACTGAACTATCGAGTAGTCATCAGCTTTGCTCTGCCAGACGTTCATAATGTCCGGAGTTGCTCCTGCAGTGGGTCTTGCACCTAGCGGTGCTTCCAGGACGTAATTCTTCTGTGCAGCAATGAGGATAATCCTCAAGTTACGGACCCAGTCCGTGTAATTGCTGTTGGGGAACGTAGTAATTTCAAAAAAAATCCTACGATCACGCGAGATCTATCTAGGAGAAGCATAGCAACGAATGGGGAGATTGTGTCCACGTACCCTCGTAGACCGAAAGCGGAAACGTTATATCAACGCGGTTGATGTAGTCGTACGTCTTCACGATCCGACCGATCTCAGCACCGAACGTACGACACCTCCGTGTTCAGCACACGTTCAGCTCGATGACGTCCCTCGTACTCTTGATCCAGTTGAGGCCGAGGGAGAGTTCCGTCAGCACGACAGCGTGGTGACGGTGTTGATGAAGTTACCGGCGCAGGGCTTCGCCTAAGCACTACGACGTTATGACCTAGGTGGAATATGCTGGAGGGGGCACCGCACATGGCTAAAGATCAACTTGTGTGTCTATGGGGTGCCCCTGCCCCCGTATATAAAGGAGCAAGGTGGAGGCCGGACGGCCCTCATTGGGTGTGCCCAAGGGGGGGAATCCTACTCCTACTAGGAGTAGGTTTCCCCCTTTCCTAGTCCAACTACGAGAAGAAGGAAGGAGGGGGTGCCACCCCTCCCCCTAGTCCAATTAGGACTAGGCCCATGGGGGGCCCGCGGCCAGCCCTTGGCTGCCCCTCTCTCTCTCCCCTAGGCCCAATAAGGCCCATTACTTCTCCGGTGGTTCCGATAACCCTTCCAGCACTCCGATATTTATCCGGTGACCCCCGGAACTCATCCGGTGTCCGAATAACATCGTCCAATATATAATTCTTTATGTCTCGACCATTTCGAGACTCCTCGTCATGTCCGTGATCACATCCAGGACTCCGAACTACCTTCGGTACATCAAAACACAT
Organism: Triticum aestivum; assembly: GCF_018294505.1. Taxonomy (NCBI): domain Eukaryota; kingdom Viridiplantae; phylum Streptophyta; class Magnoliopsida; order Poales; family Poaceae; genus Triticum; species Triticum aestivum. The sequence continues at coordinate 601,393,159 of NC_057814.1, forward strand.
AAACTCATAATACCGATCGTCATCGAACGTTAAGCGTGCGGACCCTACAGGTTCGGGAACTATGTAGACATGACCGAGACTCATCTCCGGTCAATAACCAATAGCGGAACCTGGATGCTCATATTGGTTCCTACATATTCTACACAGATCTTTATCGGTCAAACCGCATAACAACATACGTTGTTCCCTTTGTCATCGGTATGTTACTTGCCCAAGATTCGATCATCGGTATCTCCATACCTAGTTCAATCTCGTTACCGGCAAGTCTATTTACTCATTCCGTAGTGCATCATCCCGTGACTAACTCATTAGTCACATTGCTTGCAAGGCTTATAGTGATGTGCATTACCGAGACGGCCCAGAGATACCTCTCCGAAACACGGAGTGACAAATCCTAATCCCGATTTATGCCAACCCAACAAACACCATCGGAGACACCTGTAGAGCATCTTTATAATCACCCAGTTACGTTGTGACATTTGATAGCACACTAAGTGTTCCTCTGGTATTCGGGAGTTGCATAATCTCATAGTCATAGGAACATGTATAAGTCATGAAGAAAGCAATAGCAATAAACTAAACGGTCATAGTGCTAAGCTAACGGATGGGTCTTGTCCATCACATCATTCTCTAATGATGTGATCCCGTTCATTAAATGACAACATATGTCTATGGCTAGGAAATTTAACCATCTTTGATTAACGAGCTAGTCAAGTAGAGGCATACTAGGGACACTCTGTTTGTCTATGTATTCACACATGTACTAAGTTTCCGGTTAGTACAATTCTAGCATGAATAATAAACATTTATCATGATATAAGGAAATATAAATAACAACTTTATTATTGCCTCTAGGGCATATTTCCTTCAGTCTCCCACTTGCACTAGAGTCAATAATCTAGATTACATTGTAATAATTCTAACACCCATGGAGTCTTGGTGCTGATCATGTTTTGCTCGTGAGAGAGGCTTAGTCAACGGATCTGCAACATTCAGATCCATATGTATCTTCCAAATCTCTATGTCCCCTTTCGACACTTGATGACGGATGGAATTGATACGTCTCTTGATGTGCTTGGTTCTCTTGTGAAATCTGGATTCCTTCGCCAAGCCAGTTGCTCCAGTATTGTCACAAAAGATTTTCATTGGACCCGATGCACTAGGTATGACACCTAGATCGGATATGAACTCCTTCATCCAGACTCCTTCATTTGCTGCTTCCGAAGCAGCTATGTATTCCGCTTCACACGTAGATCCCGCCACGACGCTCTGCTTAGAACTGCACCAACTGACAGCTCCACCGTTCAATATAAACACGTATCCGGTTTGTGACTTAGAGTCATCCGGATCAGTGTCAAAGCTTGCATCGACGTAACCATTTACGACGAGCCCTTTGTCACCTCCATAAACGAGAAACATATCCTTTTCAGGCATTTCAGGATGTTCTTGACCGCTGTCCAGTGATCCACTCCTGAATTACTTTGGTACCACCCTACTATACTTATAGCAAGGCACACATCTGGTCTGGTACATAACATTGCATACATGATAGAACCTATGGCTGAAGCATAGGGAATGACTTTCATTTTCTCTCTATCTTCTGCAGTGGTCTGGCATTGAGTCTCACTCAACTTCACACCTTGTAACACAGACAAGAACACTTTCTTTGACTGGTCCATTTTGAACTTCTTCAAAATCTTATCAAGGTATCTGCTTTGTGAAAGTCCAATTAAGCATCTTGATCTATCTCTATAGATCTTGATGCCCAATATATAAGCAGCTTCACCGAGGTCTTTCATTGAAAAATTCTTATTCAATATCCTTTTATGCTATCTAGAAATACTGTATAATTTCCAATCAACAATATGTCATCCACATATAATATCAGAAATGCTACAGAGCTCCCACTCACTTTCTTGTAAATACAGGCTTCTCCAAAAGTCTGTATAAAACCATATGCTTTGATCACACTATCAAAATGTTTATTCCAACTCCGAGAGGCTTGCACCAGTCCATAAATGGATCGCTGGAGATTGCACACTTTGTTAGCATCCTTTGGATTGATAAAACCTTCTGGTTGCATCATATACAACTCTTCTTCCAGAAATCGATTCAGGAATGCAGTTTTGACATCCATTTGCCAAATTTCATAATCATAAAATGCGGCAATTGCTAACATGATTCAGACGGACTTAAGCATCGCTATGGGTGAGAAAGTCTCATCGTAGTCAACTCCTTGAATTTGTCGAAAACCTTTCGAAAGAAGTCGAGCTTTGTAGACAGTAACATTACCGTCGGCGTCAGTCTTCTTCTTGAAGATCCATTTATTCTCGATGGCTTGCCGATCATCGGGCAAGTCAACCCAAGTCCACACTTTGTTCTCATACATGGATCCCATCTCAGATTTCATGGCCTCAAGCCATTTTGCAGAATCTGGGCTCATCATCGCTTCCTCAAAGTTCATAGGTTCATTATGGTCTAGTAATATGATGTCCAGAACAGGATTACCGTACCACGCTGGTGCGGATCTTACTCTGGTTGACCTACGAGGTTCGGTAGTAACTTGATCTGAAGTTTCATGATCACTATCATTAACTTCCTCACTAATTGGTGTAGGAATCACTGGAACTGATTTCTGTGATGAACTAGTTTCCAATTCGGGAGAAGGTACAATTACCTCATCAAGTTCTACTTTCCTCCCACTCACTTCTTTCGAGAGAAACTCCTTTTCTAGAAAGGATCCATTCTTACCAACGAATATCTTGCCTTCGGATCTGTGATAGAAGGTGTACCCAATAATCTCCATTGGGTATCCTATGAAGACACATTTCTCCTATTTGGGTTCGAGCTTATCAGGTTTAAGCTTTTTCACATAAGCATCGCAGCCCCAAACTTCAGAAACGACAACTTGGGTTTCTTGCCAAACCACAGTTCATAAGGTGTCGTCTCAACGGATTTAGATGGTGCCCTATTTAACGTGAATGCAGCCGTCTCTAAAGCATAACCCCAAAACGATAGCGGTAAATCAGTAAGAGACATCATAGATCGCACCATATCTAATAAAGTGCGGTTACGATGTTCGGACACACCATTACGCTATGGTGTTCCTGGTGGCGTGAGTTGCGAAACTATTGCACATTGTTTCAAATGAAGACCAAACTCGTAACTCAAATATTCTCCTCCACGATCAGATCGTAGAAACTTTATTTTCTTGTTACGATTATTTTCTACTTCACTCTAAAATTCTTTGAACTTTTCAAATGTTTCAGACTTATGTTTCATCAAGTAGATATACCCATATCTGCTCAATCATCTGTGAAGGTCAGAAAATAAGGATACCCGCCACGAGCATCAACACTCATTGGACCGCATACATCAGTATGTATTATTTCCAACAAGTCTGTTGCTCGCTCCATAGTTCCGGAGAACGGAGTCTTAGTCATCTTGCCCATGAGGCATGGTTCGCAACTATCAAGTGATTCATAATCAAGTGATTTCAAAAGCCCATCAGCATGGAGTTTCTTCATGCGCTTTACACCAATATGACCTAACGGTAGTGCCACAAATAAGTTGCACTATCATTATTGAACTTATATCTTTTGGCTTCAATACTATGAATATGTGTATCACTACTATCGAGATTCAGCAAAAATAGACCACTCATCAAGGGTGCATGACCATAAAAGATATTACTCATATAAATAGAACAACCATTATTCTCTGATTTCAATGAATAACCGTCTCGCATCAAACAAGATCCAGATATAATGTTCATGCTCAACGCTGGCACCAAATAACAATTATTCAGGTCTAAAACTAATCCCGAAGGTAGATGTAGAGGTAGCGTGCCGACCGCGATCACATCGACTTTGGAACCATTTCCCACGCACATCGTCACCTCGTCCTTAGCCAATCTTCGCTTAATCCGTAGCCCCTGTTTCGAGTTGCAAATATGAGCAACAGAACCAGTATCAAATACCCAGGTGCTACTGCGAGCATTAGTTAAGTACACATCAATAACATGTATATCAAATATACCTTTCACTTTGCCGTCCTTCTTATCCACCAAATACTTGGGGCAGTTCCGCTTCCAGTGACCAGTCCCTTTGCAGTAGAAGCACTCAGTCTCAGGCTTAGGTCCAGACTTGGCCTTCTTCACTTGAGCAGCAACTTGCTTGCCATTCTTCTTGAAGTTCCCCTTCTTCCCTTACCCTTTTTCTTGAAACTAGTGGTCTTGTTAACCATCAACACTTGATGCTCCTTCTTGATTTCTACCTCCGCAGCTTTTAGCATTGCGAAGAGCTCGGGAATTGTCTTATCCATCCCTTGCATATTCTAGTTCATCATGAAGCTTTTATAGCTTGGTGGCAGTGATTGAAGAACTCTGTCAATGACACTATCATCAGGAAGATTAACTCCCAGTTGAGTCAAGTGGTTGTGGTACCCAGACATTCTGAGTATATGTTCACTGACAGAACTATTCTCCTCCATCTTGCAGCTATAGAATTTATTGGAGACTTCATATCTCTCAATCCGGGCATTTGCTTGAAATATTAACTTCAACTCTTGGAACATCCCATATGCTCCATGATGTTCAAAACGTCGTTGAAGTCCCGGTTCTAAGCCGTAAAGCATGGCACACTGAACTATCGAGTAGTCATCAGCTTTGCTCTGCCAGACGTTCTTAACGTCATCAGTAGCATCTGCAGCAGGCCTAGCACCCAGCGGTGCTTCCAGGACGTAATTCTTCTGTGCAGCAATGAGGATAATCCCCAAGTTATGGACCCAGTCCGTGTAGTTGCTACCATCATCTTTCAACTTAGCTTTCTCTAGGAACGCATTAAAATTCAACGGAACAGTAGCACGGGCCATTTATCTACAACAACATAGACATGCAAAATACTATCAGGTACTAAGTTCATGATAAATTAAAGTTCAATTAATCATATTACTTAAGAACTCCCACTTAGATAGACATCCCTCTAATCATCTAAGTGATCACGTGATCCAAATCAACTAAACCATGTCCGATCATCACGTGAGATGGAGTAGTTTTCAATGGTGAACATCACTATGTTGATCATATAGACTATATGATTCACGCTCGACCTTTTGGTCTCAGTGTTCCGAGGCCATATCTGCATATGCTAGGCTCGTCAAGTTTAACCCGAGTATTCTGCGTGTGCAAAACTGGCTTGCACCCGTTGCATGTGAACGTAGAGCTTATCACACCCGATCATCACGTGGTGTCTCGGCACGACGAACTGTCGCAACGGTGCATACTCAGGGAGAACACTTATACCTTGAAATTTAGTGAGAGATCATCTTATAATGCTACCGCCGCACTAAGCAAAATAAGATGCATAAAGGATAAACATCACATGCAATCAATATAAGTGATATGATATGGCCATCGTCATCTTGTGCCTTTGATCTCCATCTCCAAAGCACCGTCATGATCACCATTGTCACCGGCTTGACACCTTGATCTCCATCGAAGCATCGTTGTCGTCTCGCCAATATTGCTTCTACGACTATCGCTATCGCTTAGTGATAAAGTAAAGCAATTACAATGCGATTGCATTTCATACAATAAAGCGACAACCATATGGCTCCTGCCAGTTGCCGATAACTGTTACAAAACATGATCATCTCATACAACAATTTATATATCATCACGTCTTGACCATGTAACATCACAACATTCCCTACAAAAACAAGTTAGACGTCCTCTACTTTGTTGTTGCAAGTTTTACGTGGCTGCTATGGGCTTAGCAAGAACCGTTCCTACCTACGCATCAAAACCACAATGATTTTTCGTCAAGTGTGCTGTTTTAACCTTCAACAAGGACCGGGCGTAGTCACACTCAATTCAACTAAAGCTGGAGAAACAGATACCCACTAGCCACCTGTGTGTGAAGCACATCGGTAGAACCAGTCTCATGAACGCGGTCATGTAATGTCGGTCTAGGCCGCTTCATCCAACAATACCGCTGAATCAAAGTATGGCATGCTGGTAAGCAGTATGACTATTATCGCCCACAACTCTTTGTGTTCTACTCGTGCATATAACATCTACACATAAACCTGGCTCGGATGCCACTGTTGGGGAACGTCGTAATTTCAAAAAAATTCCTACGATCACGCAAGATCTATATAGGAGAAGCCTAGCAATGAACGGGGAGAGTGTGTCCACGTGCCCTCGTAGACCGAAAGCGGAAGTGTTATATCAACGCGGTTGATGTAGTCGTACGTCTTCACGATCCGACCGATCTCAGCACCGAACGTACGGCACCTCCGTGTTCTGCACACGTTCAGCTCGATGACGTCCCTCGTACTCTTGATCCAGTTGAGGCCGAGGGAGAGTTCCGTCAGCACGACGGTGTGGTGACGATGTTGATGAAGTTACTGGCGCAGAGCTTTGCCTAAGCACTACGATGATATGACCGAGGTGGAATATGGTGGAGGGGGGCACCGCACACGGCTAAAGATCAACTTGTGTGTCTATGGGGTGCTACCTTGCCCCCGTATATAAAGGAGCGCCCAAGGGGGGGAATCCTACTCCTACTAGGAGTAGGTTTCCCCCTTTCCTAGTCCAACTAGGAGAAGAAGGAAGGAGGGGGGAAAGAGAAGAAAGGAGGGGGCGCTGCCCCTCCCCCTAGTCCAATTCAGACTAGGCCCATGAGGGGCGCGCGGCCAGCCCTTGGCTGCCCTTCCCTCTGTCCCCTAGGCCCAATAAGGCCCATTACTTCTCCAGTGGTTCCGATAACCCTTCTGGCACTCCCATATTTCTCCGGTGACCCCCGGAACTCATCCGGTGTCCGAATAACATCGTCCAATATATCAGTCTTTATGTCTCGACCATTTCGAGACTCCTCATCATGTCCGTGATCACATCCGGGACTCTGAAGTACCTTCGGTACATCAAAACACATAAACTCATAATACCGATCGTCATCGAACGTTAAGGGTGCGGACCCTACGGGTTCGAGAACTATGTAAACATGACCGAGACTCATCTCCGGTCAATAACCAATAGCAGAACCTGGATGCTCATATTGGTTCCTACATATTCTACGAAGATCTTTATCGGTCAAACCGCATAAGAACATATGTTGTTCCCTTTGTCATCGGTATGTTACTTGCCCGAGATTCGATCGTCGGTATCTCCATACCTAGTTCAATCTCGTTACCGGCAAGTCTCTTTACTCGTTCCGTAGTGCATTATCCCATGACTAACTCATTAGTCACATTGCTTGCAAGGCTTATAGTGATGTGCATTACCGAGAGGGCCTAGAGATACCTCTCCGAAACACGGAGTGACAAATCCTAATCTCGATTTATGCCAACCCAACAAACACCATCGGAGACACCTGTAGAGCATCTTTATAATCACCCAGTTACATTGTGACGTTTGATAGCACACTAAGTGTTCCTCCGGTATTCGGGAGTTGCATAATCTCATAGTCATAGGAACATGTATAAGTCATGAAGAAAGCGATAGCAATAAACTAAACGGTCATAGTGCTAAGCTAACGGATGGGTCTTGTCCATCACATCATTCTCTAATGATGTGATCTCGTTCATCAAATGACAACACATGTCTATGGCTAGGAAACTTAACCATCTTTGATTAACGAGCTAGTCAAGTAGAGGCATACTAGGGACACTCTGTTGTCTATGTATTCACACATGTACTAAGTTTCCGGTTAATACAATTCTAGCATGAATAATAAACATTTATCATGATATATGGAAATATAAATAACAACTTTATTATTGCCTCTAGGGCATATTTCCTTCAATTGCTACCATCATCTTTCAACTTAGCTATCTCTAGGAACGCATTAAAATTCAAGGGAACGGTAGCACGGGCCATTGATCTACAACAACATAGATATGCAAAAACTATCAGGTACTAAGTTCATGATAAATTAAAGTTCAATTAATCATATTACTTAAGAACTCCCACTTAGATAGACATCCTTCTAGTCATCTAAATGATCACGTGATCCATATCAACTAAACCATGTCCGATCATCACGTGAGATGGAGTCGTTTTCAATGGTGAACATCACTATGTTGATCATATCTACTATATGATTCACGTTCGACCTTTCAGTCTCAGTGTTCCGAGGCCATATCTGCATGTGCTTGGCTCGTCAAGTTTAACCCGAGTATTTTGCATGTGCAAAACTGGCTTGCACCCGTTGTATGTGAATGTAGAGCTTTTCACACCCGATCATCACGTGGTGTCTCGGCACGACGAACTGTAGCAACGGTGCATACTCAGGGAGAACACTTATACCTTGAAATTTTAGTGAGGGATCATCTTATAATGCTACCGCCGTACTAAGCAAAATAAGATGCATAAAAGATAAACATTACATGCAATAAAAATATGAGACATGATATGGCATCATCATCCTGTGCCTTTGATCTCCATCTCCAAAGCACCGTCATGATCTCCATTGTCACCGGCTTGACACCTTTATCTCCATCGTAGCACCGTCATCGTCTCGCCAACTATTGCTTCTACGACTATCGCTACCGCTTAGTGATAAAGTAAAGCAATTACATGGCGATTGCATTTCATACAATAAAGCGACAACTATAAGGCTCCTGCCAGTTGTCGATAACTTTTACAAAACATGATCATCTCTTACAACATTTATATATCATCACGTCTTGACCATATCACATCACAACATGCCCTGCAAAAACAAGTTAGACGTCATCTACTTTGTTGTTGCAAGTTTTACGTGGCTGCTACGGGCTTCTAGCAAGAACCGTTCTTACCTTCGCATCAAAACCACAACAATTTTTTGTCAAGTGTGTTGTTTTAACCTTCAACAAGGACTGGCCGTAGTCAAACTCAATTCAACTAAAGTTGGAGAAACAGACATCCGCTAGCCACCTGTGTGTGAAGCACGTCGGTAGAACCAGTCTCATGAACGCGGTCATGTAATGACGGTCCGGGCCGCTTCATCCAACAATACCGCCGAATCAAAGTAAGACATTGGTGGTAAGCAGTATGACTATTATCACCCACAACTCATTGTGTTCTACTCGTGCATATATCATCTATGCATAGACCTGGCTCGGATGCCACTGTTGGGGAACGTAGTAATTTCAAAAAAATTCCTACGATCACGCAAGATCTATCTAGGAGAAGCATAGCAACGAGCGGGGAGAGTGTCTCCACGTACCCTCGTAGACCAAAAGCGGAAGCGTTTAGTAACGCGGTTGATGTAGTCGAACGTCTTCACGATCCAACCGATCCAAGTACCGAACGTACGGCACCTCCATGTTCAGCACACGTTCAGCACGATGACGTCCCTCGAGCTCTTGATCCAGTTGAGGACGAGGGAGAGTTCCCTCAGCATGACAGCGTGTCGACGGTGATGATGAAGTTACTGGCGCAGGGCTTCGCCTAAGCACTACGACGATATGACCGAGGTGTTGAACTATGGAGGGGGGCACCGCACACGGCTAAGAGATTGTCTGTTGTGCTATTGGGGTGCCCCCTGGCCACGTATATAAAGGAGGGAGGGAGAGAGGAGGCCGTCCAGGTTGGGCGCGCCAAGGGGTCCTACTTGGACTCCTAGTCCAAGTAGGATTCGCCCCCCCCCCTTTCCTTTCTTCCACCAGAGGGGAAGGAAGGAGGGGAGAAGGAGAAAGAAGGAGGGGGCCGCGCCCCCACCCCTAGTCCAATTTGGTTTGGGCAGGGGGAGGCGCGCGCTGCTACCTCTTGAGCATTGCGTTGGTTTTCCCTTGAAGAGGAACGGGTGATGCAGCAAAGTAGCGTAAGTATTTCCCTCAGTTTTTGAGAACCAAGGTATCAATCCAGTAGGAGGCCACGCACGAGTCCCTCGCACCTACACAAACAAATAAATCCTCGCAACCAACGCGATAAGGGGTTGTCAATCCCTACACGATCACTTACGAGAGTGAGATCTGATAGATATGATAAGATAATATTTTTGGTATTTTTGTGATAAAGATGCAAAGTAAAGAAAGCAAAATAAAAACAGCGCCAGAAATAGCTTGCTGTCGGGAGATTAAATATGACGGAAAATAGACCGGGGGCCATAGGTTTCACTAGTGGCTTCACTCAAGTGCATAAGTATTTACGGTGGGTGAACAAATTACTGTTGAGCAATTGACAGAATTGAGCATAGTTATGAGAATATCTAGGTATGATCATGTATATAGGCATCACGTCCGAGACAAGTAGACTGACTCCTGCCTGCATCTACTACTATTACTCCACACATCGACCGCTATCCAGCATGCATCTAGAGTATTAAGTTCATAAGAAAAGAGTAACGCTTTAAGCAAGATGACATGATGTAGAGGGATAAACTCATGCAATATGATATAAACCTCATCTTGTTATACTCGATGGCAACAATACAATACGTGCCTTGCTGCCCCTACTGTCACTGGGAAAGGACACCGCAAGATTGAACCCAAAGCTAAGCACTTCTCCCATTGCAAGAAAGATCAATCTAGTAGGCCAAACCAAACTGATAATTCGAAGAGACTTGTAAAGATAACCAATCATACATGAAAGAATTCAGAGAAGATTCTATTGTTCATAGATAAACTTGACCATAAACCCACAATTCATTAGTCTCAACAAACACACCGCAAAAGAAGATTACATCGAATAGATCTCCACGAGAGAGGGGAAGAACATTGTATTGAGATCCAAAAAGAGAGAAGAAGCCATCTAGCTAATAACTATGGACCCGAAGGTCTGAGGTAAACTACTCACACATCATCGGAGAGGCTATGGTGTTGATGTAGAAGCCCTCCGTGATTGATGCCCCCTCCAGCGGAGCTCCGGAACAGGCCCCAAGATGGGATCTCACAGGTACAGAAGGTTGCGGCGGTGGAATTAGGTTTTTGGCTCCGTATCTGGTAGTTTGAGGTATGTAGGTATATATATGAGGAAGGAGTACGCCGGTGGAGCAACAGGGGGGCACGAGGGTGGAGGGCGCGCCCAGGGGGGTAGGCGCGCCCCCTACCTCGTGCCCTCCTGGTTGATGTCTTGACGTAGGGTCCAAGTCCTATGGATCACGTTCGTTCCGAAAATCACGTTCCCTAAGGTTTCATTCCGTTTGGACTCCGTTTGATATTCTTTTTCTGCGAAACTCTGAAATAGGCAAAAAAAAACAGCAATTCTGGGTTGGGCCTCCGGTTAATTGGTTAGTCCCAAAAATAATATAAAAGTGTATAATAAAGCCCAATAATGTCCAAAACAGAATATAATATAGCATGGAGCAATCAAAAATTATAGATACGTTGGAGACGTATCACGCGCCACCTCATGGCCCTTCTTCCCTCTCTCCACTAAAGCCCACTAAGGCCCATTAACTTCACGGGGGGTTCCGGTAACCTCCCGGTACTCCGAAAAAATGCCCGAACGTCTCCGAACCATTCCGATATCCAAATGCAACCTTCCGATATATGAATATTTACCTCTCGACCATTTCGAGACTCGTCGTCATGTCCGTGATCTCATCCGGGACTCCGAACAAACTTTGATCATCAAATCACATAACTCATAATACAAATCGTCATCGAACGTTAAGCGTGCAGACCCTACGGTTTCGAGAACTATGTAGACATAACCGAGACACATCTCTGGTCAATAACCAATAGAGGAACCTGGATGGTCATATTGGGTCCTACATATTCTACGAAGATCTTTATCGGTCAAACCGCATAACAACATACGTTGCTCCCTTTGTCATCAGTATGTTACTTGCCCGAGGTTCGGTCGTCGGTATCTTCATACCTAGTTCAATCTTGTTACCGGCAAGTCTCTTTACTCGTTCCGTAGTGCATCATCCCGTAACTAACTCATTATTCACATTGCTTGCAAGGCTTATAGTGATGTGCATTACCGAGAGGGCCAGAGATACCTCTCCGATACACGGAGTGACAAATCCTAATCTTGATCTACACCAACTCAACAAACACCTTCGGAGACACCTGCAGAGCATCTTTATAATCACCCAGTTACGTAGTGATGTTTGATAGCACACAAGGTGTTCCTCCGGTATTCGGGAGTTGCATAATCTCATAGTCAGAGGAACATGTATAAGTCATGAAGAAAGCAATAGCAGTAAAACTAAATGATCATTATGCTAAGCTAACGGATAGGTCTTGTCCATCACATCATTCTCTAATGATGTGATCCCATTCATCAAATGACAACACATGTCTATGGTTAGGAAACTTAACCATCTTTGATTAACGAGCTAGTCAAGTAGAGGCATACTAGGGACACTCTGTTTTGTCTATGTATTCACACATGTACTAAGTTTCTGGTTAATACAATTCTAGCATGAATAATAAACATTTATCATGATATAAGGAAATATAAATAACAACTTTATTATCGCCTCTAGGGCATATTTCCTTCAAACTACACCAACGAAGAGGACGTCTTGCTATGCAATACTTGGTTGCAAGTGTTGAGGGATCCATCTGTTTGAGGTGATCAAAGTAGAGATGCTTATTGGAACCGGATAAAGGAACACTTTGATCTATGCAACGAGAATGGAATTGACCTCTCCGCTCAATCTCTTCGCTCCCGGTGGTCGACAATCAACAAGGATTGTCAAAAGTGGGCGGCCGCATAAAAGGCGGTTGACAAGTTGAACCCAAGTGACACTAATGATGAAGATAGGGTAAGTGCCATTTCATCCATGTTCATCATGCTGGTTGTTGGTGTTTGTAGTGCTAACTTGTTTTGTTTTTATGTAGTTGAATATTGCACAAAACTTGTTCAAAGGAGAGGAGAAGAAGAGCAAGAAGGGGAAGATCAAGAAAGGAAGGCCATTTACCTTGCCTCATTGCTATGAAGCATTGAAGGATGATGGGAAATGGAAGAAGCGTGATGATATGGATGATTTGGATTTGAGAAACAAACGCAAGCGAACAATTGAATTGGATGATGATGAGGAGGAGGCATCAAGTGATGACGGCAAGAGAAGCCCCACACCAAACTCGTTTTCATACTCGAAGCCAAAACAACCGGATGGGACCAAGAAAGACGCAAAATAAAAGAAGAAGAGGAAAGGAGACGATGAGCTAAAAAATGCTATGGAAGCTATTGTGAAGGCAAGAAAATAAGCCAACGAGGTGAGGAAGATGGCAAGGAACCAAGATGCCACGGCCGAGGAGAGGAGGTTGGCGGCCGAGGAGAGGAGGGTGGCGGCCGAGGAGAGGAAGGTGGCATTGGAGGAGAGGAAGGTGGGCATGGAAGAGCGATCTAGATTGTTGGATTGGGAGAAGCACTTGTTCTTCTTGGACACATCTATCCTCAATGAGGCGCAAAAGGAGTATGTCAATCTTGCCCGTGAAGAAGTCTTGATCCAAAAAAGAGCCATGATTCGCGCCATGGTTGGTGGTGGCCTTGGCGGCATGGGTGGCGGTGGCCTTGGCGGCATGGGAGGCATCGGTGGCTTCGGTGCTACCATGGGTGGCTTTGGAGCTACCATGGAGACCATGGGAGGCATGGGTGGCTTCGGGGCACCTCCGGGCGGCATGGCCGACATGGGAGGCATGAGTTTTGCGTCTCTCATGGGAGGCATGGGTGCACCTCCGGGCGCCATGGCCGGAATGTCTTCCGGTGTGCCTCACACACCTTCGCATGAAGATGCCGTTGAAGATCTTGCCAACACCTTCCATACTTCACATGATGATGCGGCGCGCGGCAATGAAGAGGAGGAATAAGAATCGTCTTCGGAGGAGTCGGATGAATCGGAGGAAGATGAGGATGAAGACGAGGATGAGGCTTGATTGTTGATGTGCCTTTCGTTGGTGTGAACTTTTATGTCATTAACTTGGTTGGATGATGTTGTGGGCATGAATTTGAACTTGTGGGCATGAACTTTTATGTCATCAACTTGTTTGTGTGATTTAAATTTATGCCATGTCTTTGTTTTGATGTTTGAAATTCAATTTTGTGTCCAAAATGCAACATATGGCATGCGCTGGCTGCTCGCGTGCGCTGCATTTTTGCGCTCTGCTGGAGCTACGCGCGCGCTGTGCATTTTACTGCGGCTGCTGGAGCCAGCGCTGCCCGCCGCGCCAAATCAGGCGATCGGTGCGCTGCAAACTGGTTTTAGCATGCCGCGCGTTAGGCGGCTGTTGGAGATGCTCTAATAACAGGAGCAGAATATCTAGAGCCCAGCCCCTGAGCTGCACATAGGCCAAGGCCCAAGTGGATGTGGCCTTTTAAGAACAACGTGGCCGGACCCTGCGAAGCTACCGACGGATCGGAGCGACCAGATCGATTGAAACTCAGCGGACGACTGGGTTGACGATAAACCGAGACGTATAGATAACAGTTTTAATAGGCGTATATGGAGACCTATGAAAGATTCCTCCTTTAAAAAAACTTTCTCCTTTTAAATCTCAGCCGTTAATCTTTGTGGTTTAACGTAAAATCAACGGATATAAATGTTTGACGTATGGAGAACTATGAAAGACTCCATCTTTTAGTATTAGGTAAAGATACTTGCTTTCAATAATATGATAAATCCCACTGTTAACATGCATCCAAATTGTGGAAAGGCTCCCTCACTTGCATGTGTATAAGGGTGGTGTAAGTTGGATATAGGTACTACATAGCTTGAGCTCAATTTTGGTTTTCAATATTGATGTGACCTACCCTAACACAAACAAAGAGAAAATCCTCATGGTCCACCCCTTTCAAAGCCGGACAAATGGCAAGACGGCGTGGGGCCCACGGATCAGGGTTTCGTCCGAAACAGTGTGAGCTAGGATATAGTCAAATCTTTACGTATTATTTACCTTGGATAGTGTCGATCAATTCATCGATCATGGCAGTCAGCTCATCGTTCATCTCCTCAGAGATGGAGTTCACCTTTGTTCTGGTTTTCTTGCAAGTCATAAAGTAGTTTCTTAGCTTATTCAATTGGTCGTCCCATGATGATTCCTCCTACAGCTGTCTCTAACATGGATTTATGGATTTTGACATGGGGTTAAGGGCATTATAAAATATATGAATAATAAGTCACTTTTTTCACCCCCATGGTTCGGGAAGTTTCTTATGGCCTCCTTCATGCGGTCCCATGCTGGTGCTAGTGCCTTGTGATCTTCCTACTTAAAACCTGCAATCTGCGATCGTAGTTGCATTATGTTTGTATGGGCAAAACTTAGACATAAACATGTTTCAATATAAATTGCACGAAGTTATTATAATTCCTATAGGCAAAGCTAGAAGTAATTATTTCCTTTTTCTTTTAAATAATAAGAAAATAGAGCAACTTCAAAGTGTCAGGTTCATAATCTTTAATATGTGGCATGTCGCACAGTTCAGTAAAAGTATGCAAATGCATACCGACATCTTTGAATGTAGAGCCTCAAAATTGGTTTTGTTGAACCACAGTAGCAAAATAGGGCTTAATTTCAAATTGTTTCGTAGCAACATTGGGTAATGCGATTGGTGCACTCATAAATTTTTCACCGGGAGTTGCAAACTCTCCGAGTTTCTTAGCCATGCTATTTTTTGGGTTTTTGATTGAAACAAGAACTAGAAAGAAAAACAGAAAAATAACTGAAACAAAAACTCTACTCCAATGACTAGTGACAGCCCTTCCCGACAATGTCACACAAAAACATGGTTGATGACCATTTGTGATCCGGTTTCGAATTGCAAATAGTCATCTTACCTTTTCCCCAAGGAGTGATCTTGGGCATTGAACCCACGGGAGGATGTGCTTATGACAAAGATTCAAACAAGATATTGTTCTCGTAAAATTGTCTAGGGTCCGGACCTTTTAAACAACCTTTTAGATGTAAACAATAATATTGAAATAGGCATAGGTGTGAGGACTTACATACAACCTTGTACTTGTGAGCGGGACCTCGTCTTGGTCTACAACATGGCTCTGGCAGACACCCGCTACGTGTGCTCACGACACGATGAAGTGGGGGATGTGTCCAAAGTACATAACGACTAGTTCACGAAATGAATTGAGAGCCAGTTGTCCAACTTTGTAACTCACCTCATGTTTAAGTGCAACGAAGTGGCCGAGTTATGGCGCCTTTTTGGACGATATTATGAAGAGGGCATGCGACGTCGACAGGGCAGGTGAAGCTGTACTAGACTTTTTTATTCAAACTCCTGTACAAGACCTTAGTTTTCTCAGTCAGAATAATATACATGAAATAATAGCCATCTCCTCTTGGTACCTTTGGTAGGAAAGAAGGAAAATTGCCCATAGTGAGCAAACACATAATTCTAATCAAATAGTATCAACCATCAAAGCTTTAACAACGAATCCCCCCCCATTGGATCCAAAGGCAACGACGAAGAAAGATGGGTGGCTGAAACTACTAGCTGGTTTTGTCAAACTTAATTTGGATGCAAATTTTGATCAAGACCTCATAAAAGGTGCATCTAGACTAGTCTGTTGTGATTCATCTAGTAATTTCCTAGCTGTAGCTAACTCGAAGATCGACGTCTTCATGGATGTACTATCTGCTGAAGCTATGAATTCCGTTGGGGTTTATCTCTAGCCCAAACAGTGTGATGTAACAAGTTGTTGATCAACTCGGACAACTTAGAAGTTGTGGAAACTATGAAGAATGGTGGCCGATCAATGGGGAAAACGGTAGCGATTTTTGATGACTGCTACAATCTTGCTTGCGAGTTTCCTCCTACTATTTTTGATCATTATAGTAGAGTAGCTAATGATGTAGCACATGAGTTAGCTAGGATGGCCAGGAGAGTTCCTTATCCCCAATTCCAAACACGTTGGTCAGCCCAAGCCCAAAATGGTATTGGTATGACCGTGAGTTAATTGATCGATGCGTACATACTTCCCATTCCATGTTGTTCTACTCAACAACTCCACTCCACCCCTCGCCACTTCGTCAAGCTTTTTCCATCGAGCCTCCTATGACCGGTGGTGACGCATGCTACAACCAGATGATCTGCTGCCCCTATTGCCAGACGTCTCCATGGCTGATCTCTCCGATCCCGGGTCTCGTAGCATGGCTCATCCATGCAGGATAATCTTCTCGCCCTACGCCACTGATTGGCACCTTCAGAATGTCCTCGATATCACATGGAAGCATTGTTCTTTCCAAGGTAGGCAAGTCCCAGTCTCTTCCTAGCAAATCGACCAGACCTTGGAAATGTTGGTGCGGTCCAGCGCTCCCGGTGGTTTCGTTGATCTAGCTCTCGGGATCCAGCCATTTGCCCACACATCGATAGTAGACCCGTCCCCTATGCACCAAACAAGGCCGACCTTCAACAGTTCTCGCCCAAACATGATGCTACGCCAAGTGTATGATGTGTTCTTTGGGCATGTGGCGTCCAGAAATCCCGTCTCTTGAAAATACCGTTCTTTCAACACTCTAGCACAAAGAGACGTCGCGTTAGATAGAATCCACCAAGCCTGTTTGGAGAGCAAAATGCTTGGTTGAAAACTTCGAAGTCTCGAAACCCCATGCCTCGCATTCTCTTGCTCATGCACATTTTGTCCCTACCAATCCAGTGAACCTTTGCGTTTCCCATTCTCCGCTCCGCTCCCCACCAATTTTTTGATGAAATAGATGTCAAATTCCGGCATGTTATTTCTTTGGCGAATTTGAAATAGCTCATGGAGAACATAGGAGTCGCTTGAAGCACTGATTTGATCAACACCTCCCTTCCAGCTTTCGAGCGCCCTTGCATTTGATGAGATTATTGACTAGTTAGATAGGCCTCGTGGTTGTAGAAGATGTGAACACAATTTTCTTTTCATTTGCGACACATATATTTTAATAATGTTGATATTGATACTATATTTTAAACATGATAATATTTTATTTATATTTGTTGGAGTACGATCAACATTTCCCTCCCCCCCCCCCATCAAATCGCTCTGCCCTTGCACTTGCTAATAAAGGAAGAAGAAAGTTATATAAAAAAGTATAGATTTAAATAATAATATATATAGAGAAAAGAAAGAAGGTTTGTTTCTCCAAAAAAAAATTGTGTATCAATTTTTTTGTACGTCGCCCGCTTCCTCAGAATTCCCTATTTGATGCATACTACGTCAAATAGTCGGGGCACCGCACATGAGGATCGCACCATTGAACGCAATAGTTCCCAGTTCCTGGTTGGTTTTTGTTGTTGGTTTTCTACTGGTTTTGGTTTTGTTTTCTTCCTTTTTGTTTTTTCATAATTTTAAAAATCGTTCATGTTTAAAAAAAATGGATTTCCGAAATTTTGTTTGTGTTATAAAAGAAATGTTTGGAATTCAATTTTTTTCATGTTTTAATAAAATGTTTGGATTCAATTTTTTTTTCATGTTTTTCAAAATAAGATTGAAATTTTGAAACTTGTTAAAAAAATAAATAAATGTTCAAATATTTGAAAAAATTATGTGAACTACAAAATTTTGTTCATGCTTTCAGAAATTCTACAAATTTGTTTGAAATTTCGAAAAAATATCAGAATTTTAAATAAATGTGCGTGAATTCAAAAAATGTTCGTAATTTGCATTTGTTGTTCACATTTTCCAAAAAATGTTGGAAATTTAAAAAATTGTTAAAATTTCAAAAACTAATGTTCACTCTTTTTTGAATTTTCCTTCACAACTTCTGAATCGCGAACTACATTTAGGCGCTACAGTATTTTTACGAGCTGCAGTGGACCGATGCAGCATGGCATTAGTTGGCTTGCCTGCCAATGGGCCATCCCAGTTCGCTGCCCGCCTGTGTGTGCTGGTGCTATACGATACAGAATGTGTCATATAGGACGACCCGTCTACACGGGATTCCTATTCGGCTCGTAGGGCGCTGTCGAGCACCCATGTGCATCCTCGTGCGCTGGGAGTCGGATGGGCCAACCCATTTCACGCCTTTTTCTTTTGGTTTTTCCTTCTTTTCGTTCTTTTGTTCTTTTCTTTTTTAATTTTCCCTTCCCTTTCTTATTATTTTTCTGTTTTCTTATTATTTTATTTTTCCTTCTTTACTTTTTCACTTTTGTTTACGAATTTTCTTTCCAAATTCATAAACATTTTTTGTTCATCGAATTCAAAAAATGTTCATCAATTCAAAAATTGTTTATTGAATTTATTTATTTTCATTGGGATTCAAAAAATGTTCACTAAACTTATATTTTTGTGCAGAAAATTAAAAAACTATTCATCAAATTCGAAATTTGTTCATATTTTTTCAAAAATGTTCATAAATATGAAATTTGTTCATCCATTTTTTTCAACAAAAATCGTCTAATACAAAGTTTGTTCATCAAGTTAAAAAAAGTTTACCAAAAAATGTCCATGAAAATTGTTCATCAAAATAAAAAATTGTTTATTCTTTTGAAATCCCAAACATTTTTTTAATTCTAGAACTTTTTCCAAATTCGATAATTTTTTTTGAATCCGTGAACTTTTTGAAATTTGGAATTGTTTCCGAAATCTCAAAGAAAAAAAATAGGAGGGAACCTTGCGCCCCACATGGGCCGGCCCAGGAGGGTGTACAGAAAGCTCCCTTTTACTTGTTGCTTTAGAATGGCCAATTGGTATGCTTGGAATCAAATAAAAATGTTACATTGGTATACTTGGAATTTGTGCTCTATGTATGATTTTACTTGTTGCTCTAGAATGAGGATTAACCATCTTCACTTTCAATATGATTTTAATGATAATAAAACCTTGGATTCTTACGCTAATGTTGTATATGATTACTTTGACGTGAAACAAATAGAAGAATTTGTTGCTTCTAAGGGTGCTTATGAAATTGTTTGTTTGCTTGAAAATATGATGATGCACTTTACAAATTTGAAAATCTTGCCATACTTAAATATTACTATGAAAACTATGGATACAATGCTCGTATTAATTATTTTATTGAGAGAATGTCTGTTGCCCTGGAAAAGACTAATATTTTGCAGGAATCTATAGAAGAAGAAATTGCTGAAACCGTGAGCTCATTAGATGAAAAAGATGAAGAGGGGCGTGAAGGACATAAGGAGGAAGAGCGGATTGATCACCCATGCCCACCTTCTAACTAGAGTAACTCTTTAACTCATACATTCTTTAATTTTCCTTGGTACTTACCGGCGGATGAATGCTATGATCCATTGGATTAGTTTGAAATATCCCTTTTTTTGATGAAGATGATGCTTGCTATGCTTATGGCTATGATGCCACTATGAATTATGCTTAGGTTAATGACCTTATTGATCCGGTTATGAGGTAGTGGGATGGGGAGTTGGTAACTTTAACTTTTTGACAACTAGATGTTTAGCGTGTTTTGTCTATTCCTTTGCCTGCTCATGACATGGATGATTTTGTGGGATGGATTGTTCTAAGTCCGTTCAGCATATCACGTGAATTGGGGTCACCAACGTGGCTAGAAATTGAGGAGTACAAAGAGAATTGAGTCTGTGTGTCTGAATGGAGTTTGGGAGAAAATATGGAAACTACAATTCCCAACTAAGGTGATTTTTTTATGTAGAACCTTAAGGAGGACGCTTCCCTAGCGACTCAATCTTCCAAATCGACACATTATGGTTTCTAGACAATGCCCATGTGCAACACAGGTGCAGAGGATGTAACTCACCTACTATTTACATGCAACAAAGCAGCCGAGGTATGACATCTTTTATGGTTGGATGAGATTATAGATCAAGAGGGCGTGCAGCGTCGATATGGCGGGTGAAGCTGTAATGGATTTTCTGATTCAGACTCCGATACAAGAGCTTGGTCTTCTCAGCCAAAATAATATACATGAAATAATAGCCATCTCCTATTGGTATTTTTTATGGGAAAGTAGGAAAATTGTCCGTGCTGAGCAAATACAGAATTCTAATTAAATAGTATCAAACATCAAAGCTTTAACAACGAATGTTGTCTCCTCATTAGCTCCAAAGGCAATGATAAAGAAAGATGGATTACTTAAGCCACCAGCTAGTTTTGTCAAAAGTTAATGTGGATGCAGCTTTTGATCAAGACCACATAAAAGGTGCATCGATCCAGACCTGTGTCCTTCGTGATTCATCTGGTAATTTACTAATTGCTGCTAACTGAAAGATCGACATGTGTACAGATTACTATCTACTGAAGCTATGGCATTGCGTTGGGGTTTATTTGTGGCCAAAAGTGGGATGCAACAAGTTGTTGATCAACTCAGACAACTTAAAAGTCGTGGAAACTATGAAGAATGAAGGTTGATCAATGGGGATAGCACCGGTGATTTTTGATGACTACTACAATCTTGCTTGCAAGTTTCCTCATATGTTTTTTATAATGGCGTAGCTCATGAGCTAGTTAGGATGCCCATGAGAGCTCCTTCTTGCATGTGGATGAATGATGCCCCATCGAAGTTTCTTCCTCGTTGAACGATGTAACCATCGTCACTTGCTAATAAAAGGGAGAGAAAATTATATAACAATGGTATAGATATAAATTGTAGTAGAGATATGAAAGAAGGTTTGTTTCTCCAATTTGTTTGTCTGTATAATGTTTTTTTACGTCATCCGCCTCCTAGGAATTCACTATTTGATGCATTTTGCGTCAAATAGTCGGGGCATCGCATAGGAGGTTCATGATAGAGCGTGCAATGGGCAAGTCCCTAATTTATAGCGGCACACAGAGGCGTTTTGTTCCAGTTTTAGGAACGTTCTAGATGGTCCTAGTTCTTGACTGGTTTTTTATTCCTTTTTTGTTCTATTTACTTGTTTTTTCGTTTTCCTTTTTGGGTTTTCATTTTCATTTTTAAGTTTTTGTGTTTTATGTTTCTTTTTCTTCCTTTTTGTTGTTTCATAAATTCAAAAGTTGTTTGCGTATTGAAAACAATTCAAAATTCAAAAAAATTGTTCGTGTTTTAAAACACAATGTTCACAATTTCAAATATTTGTTCATATTTTTCAAAAGTGTTCACAAATTCGAAACATGCTCAAACATTTCAATAAATATTCAATTTTTAAAAAAGATCAGCATTTCAAATTTTTGTGCACGGTTTTAGAAATTCCGCATGTTTGTCAAAATTTGTTTGGAATTTCGAAAATTCTTCACACTTTTTAATAAATTTTTTATATTTCAAAAAATGTTTGTTTTTTTGTTCAGGTTTTCCAATAAATGTTCGGAATTCCAAAAATGGTTCAAAAGTTTCAAAAGAATAAGGTTCCCTATTTTTTCAAATTTCGTTCACAAATTTTGGAATCACAAGCTACCGTATTTTTTTTGAGAAGGCAGAAGCTACAGTAAGGCGCTGCAGTATTTTTTTTTCTGACCGTTGGTGCGTGGCCTCAACTTACCAAAGTTGTTCTTCACAGGAAAGGAAAACCCAGCCCAGTAGCCCACGCAATCGTCCGTCTCCCACACGAAGCAGTCGTCCGTCTCCTCCGTCTCCAACACAATCCGCCGCCGCCGTCTCCTCCCATCCCCGTCTCGCATCCGCCGTCGGCCGATTGATGAGTGTTTCCCGAATTCTTCGTCCGCCGTCCCTCCCCGCACTCACGCACGCGTAGACCCATCTTCCTCGCTCGCCTCGTTCCGTGGTTCCTGTATGATTCAGGGGTCAATTGATGTCAGGTTCGGCTTCCATCCAAACCGGCCGCCGGCCAGTCCACCGAGGGGAGAGTGACCACGCGAACCCTAGACGCCACGGAGATGGAGCATCTCCGCCGCCTCGCCCAGTTCTTGCTCGCCTCAGCTCGCGGGGATGGAGCAGGACGGCGCCGCCCGTCCCCTCGCACCAGGCCCAGGACGACGGCGCCGTGGACGGCTGGGCGCGCGACGGCACGGAGTCCCCCCTCCCTTATGGCGCTCCGGCAGAGTGCCCCGAGGCCGCAGATCCTCCTCCCCTCCGCGGCTACGTCTCCTCGGCCGCTCGTGCGCGACCCTCAACTACTGTGCGTGCCCTTCAACCCTCTGTCAGGAACCTTTGGATTGTATTGTCATTTGTTTCTGATCTGAGAATCCATGGATGCTGGCAGGCAGCGGTGGGAGGAGCCCTGCCACGACATGCTCCCGCGATCCTGCATCCGCAAGAAAGGTACTGAACCAATACACATTCTGCCATGAACAATCCCATACATTACATTGCGATGTTAGGACAAGCGGATTCATATGGTAGTAAAGGTTAATAAGATGAGCAGCCGTGGATTCAGTGAAGTGGCTAGAGAATTTCAGAATCCATACTGTTGCTGCTATAGATCTACTCTGCTCCGCCATTTGGTAACTAAATGGCAATGCAGCAACTGTGTGGTTCACGGTTTATGCGGCAGCTGTTCTTCTACCGATCTGTTGCCTGATTGTGTGTGGTTGGTTAATTTTCTGGGTAAACTGCACAGCTCAGTAGCATGGAATGCGCTGGGATGACCGGACAAGTCACATGTTCAGTCAGCCATTCCCTGCCTGCCTATGGCTATGTGTTCCAGCGATATCCTTCTAAATTCCACTTGTTATGTGCAGCCACATGGATTGGGGATATGTACCTTGGTTTGGGTTTAAAGGGGCAATCTTTGAGCATTTGTATATCAACTATCGAGGATCTCAAGTTGACATGGACCGCACTATGATCAAGTGCATTCTGGTGCTATGATGATTGTGACAGAAGATGTTAGCTGCAGAAGCAAGCGCTATGTAAGTGTGACGTCTCTTTTGACCCTGCTTTGTTTATTTTTCAAATCATTAATATTTCCATTGCTTTCCTTCTTGCATAATTGCTCTAATCTCCAGAAATTTTGTGTTGATAAAAGTTGCTAGTATATGGATCATGAAATTGTATTGAGCAGAATAGGAGAAAGGTCATTTGATTAATGGAATAGATTATGCCTTGACTCTGCTCAATACAGGTCTCAGCTGTGATAATGAAATTGTACTGAGCAGAACAGGAAAACATTTGATTAATGGAATAGATTATGCCTTAACTCTGTTCAAGATAGGTCTCAACTGTGATAATGAAATTGTACTGGGCAAAACAGGAAATATGTTATTTTTTTAATGGAATAGATTATGCCTTAACTCTGCTCGTGACAGGTCTCAGCTCCAATATTAAAAATCAGTGCACCTGAATTACGACACAATTTTTGTCATCTGAAACTGCGCTTATAAGGTGTTTGGTCTGAAAGCTACGCTCCTGAATACAATGTGATATAAAAGGTTCATGAAATCATCAGGTATGGAAATGCTTGACCGTTTTTGTAAGTTACTTAGTACAATATTATCAGTTTGTTTTTTGCATTATTTCCCAGTTCTCTTGCAGTAATATTCAACAAGCTATCTTCCTGCCTACTAGATAAAAGAGGGGTTTTGTTTACTTAACATGGTTGCCTGATTAACATAGTCATGGTTTCTGTTAGTATTTTTTCCACTACCAAAGCAACAACTTATCTTCCTACCTACCAGATATACTATTCCTTGATTGCTTAGCTCCCGGCTTAAGAAGCTCCACCATTCTTTTATATGATATTAGAAAAAAATTGAGTTCTAACTTTGTTGAAAGACACACACAATTCTGATGTTCTGGGGCCAATGTTCATTTCTAGAGGCAAATACTCTCGGATTTCTTAGTGAACTATAATCCCATCTAGATAACCCCCCTCGATATAGCTCCCTTTATTTGCACGACACAATCTAGCATATGACGGCTCTGATTTGGATTGTGCGTGTTTCTCCAAAAACTAGGATTATATGCCTGAGAACAAACAAATAGCATTGTAAACTTACCTCAAAGCCTATGGGTTGACTGAAGCTTGATAAATAGTTTCAGATGCACTATGGTCTCATAACAGTAGAAATAAATTTCAAGGGAAAGAGAACCATAAGTATAGGTGAGTGCATAGTAGAAGACGTGTAATCGTGTTGCACTATACTGTCTTTATAGAAGCCGACAAAATCAGAGACATCCTAAATTTGGTTTTCTGTTCTTGTCAGTTAAGAAAAGAAACATTAACTCTTGGATTATCAGTAAGGGAATATGCCTTATTAGCATACTCTTATGGTGGTTATTATTGCTCAACGTTGTGAGGAAAAAGAAGAATATTCAGATTTTTCTATTTGTGGTTATATCTTTTGGATAAACAATAGAAGGGTAAACTGCGAAGAAGAAACATAACGACCACCAGTAGTTATATCTTTATTTTGAATTAATGATAGCAATATTTTAGAATATTCAGATTTTTTCAATATTTATGGTGATTATATCTTTTGCACATTAACTCTGAAACTGAACTATTTGTGTCGGGCTAGAGAAGCGTAATTTCAATACAAACTGCAATTGCTTGGGCAAGAGAAATCAACTCAATACTACAATTTTCCATATGATGTAGTAAGAGGGGGCGTACCATTGTAAACCGATGTAGGGTGAAGGCTAGCCGCATCTTTGGCGTGTGGTCAAACCCGGCAAGCTGCAACTATGTGGAGCATCCACATTACTGCCACCACATGCTTGCTAAAACAGTTAATATGTTCGTCCCCGTACATCGGCTACATCTTCGGCGAGCATGCTTGATGCCAAAATCAGGCAACTATTGTTGTATTGAGTATCCAGAGATGATAACCGTCATGAAAATCACTGCATGGATCGATGATATCCCACACGGTCTTGTTTGCATCAAAAGCGTGGCCCACTTTGGATAAGAATACACCAACCATTTTGGTAATGGGCATCTCAACAGTTCTATTTGGGCCTCATTCCCCTAATACGCTAGTAATTGTCTC
This sequence comes from Triticum aestivum, assembly GCF_018294505.1. Lineage (NCBI taxonomy): Eukaryota > Viridiplantae > Streptophyta > Magnoliopsida > Poales > Poaceae > Triticum > Triticum aestivum. The sequence continues at coordinate 601,418,871 of NC_057814.1, forward strand.
CTTTCCTGTATTTCTCTTAGTCTCATTCCCAAACACTTCATGATCTGAGAGAGGGAATGCCAACAGCCATGGCGGCAGTGTCCCCACCGTCCGTTCATGCAACTTGAGAGGCTCTAGCGATGACGCCTGAGAGGCATCGCCGTCACTAAGTTTGCCACCATCCTAGCCGCGACGACAATGCGACAGAGCATATAGTGGAGGGCAGAGAAAGACAGTCGAGGGAGATGGCTCATCAGAAGAATCCACAAAACGCGGATGACCAGTGTAGTAGAGAAGAGGATGAGGGAGAATTACTGGGGAAGCCCAAGGGGACAAGCCAAGTGAGGTAGCCTCAGGTAATGAACAAGGCGGGGAAGCCGCAGGTGATGACGAACTTGATAAGGAAGCCATTAGAGGTAGAAGAAACTTCAATCCCTAGGAAGTAGCGAAGAGGACCAAGATTAGACATAAGAAATCCACTATGACGAGCCTTCACAAAGGCAAATGTACTTAGAGCCATTGCCAGTGTTATCGACATATAGAAGAAGAGTTCGACCACGAGTTGAAAGGTGGACAAGTGTAGGATCATGAGCACTCGCCGAAAACTAGCCGTAGTCACCATCGAGACGAAACGTTCAAACCAGGCATGAGAGGTTTGGTTAATGCCATAAAAAAGTGACGAAGACGACAAACCATGTCATCAAGAAGAGAATACCCAGGTGGTGGCTACATGTAGACCTCATGCAACTCAACATTAAGCCGAGAGACAGACCAGTGGTGAACATAAGCCACAATGAGAAGTGTGCGAAGGCCACGGGAGCAAATGCTCATTGTAGTCTTGCCATGTTCCCGAGGAAAGCCTTGCGCCACTAGATGAGCTTTGTAACACTCAAGAGAACCATCAGTGTATTAACATTATAGACACACTTACAAGCGATTGGACGAGCACGGGGAGGAAGAGAAATGACATCCCACGTGTCGATGCGCACAAGAGCAACAATCTCCTCTACAATCGCATGCCGCCATTCGGGATGAACAAATGCGTCATGATAAGAAGTCGTCTCGAGAAAAGCGGCGCCAGAATAACCATAGTGGTCAATAGGCGGAAGCGAGAGCTCGAAAGCCATAAGTAGGCTGAGCTGGAGGCGATGCATTGCCAACAGGAGAGGACATTGTAGTAGAGGGAATGGCTCGTCAGAAGGATCCATAACACGCGGACCACAAGTGTAGTGAAGATGATGAAGGGGAATCATCGGGGAAGCCTCATGGACGAGCTAGGTGAGGTAGCCTCAAGTAATGAACGAGGTGGGGAAGCCACATGTGACGACGTGTGGGGTCTATAACAGTAGTACGGGAGGACACGCTGGGATAGGTGGGCGAGGGCAATAAATGAGTGATAAGTGTATCGGGAAAATTGAGGGAAGTATCCTCAATTGGGGGGGGGGCGAAGCAGAGGATGGACGTGCATAAAAAGGATGAGACTCAATGAGAAGTCACATCTCGAGAAATGCGCATCCGATTACTGACAAGATCCCAACACTGATAGCCCTTGTGCTCATCACTGTAACCTAAGAAGACATTCAACAGATTGATTAGACAGTTTGGTGCGTGAAGAAAGTAGCAAACACAACCAAACAAAGTGTTTAGTACTCCATCCGTCCGAGAATACTTGTCAGAGAAATGGATGCATCTAGACATATTTTAGTTCTAGATACATCATTTTTTATCCATTTGTGCGACAAGCAATTCCGGATGAAGGGAGCTGTCAGGGGAATACCCACAAAGACGCTCAGAATGTCACCATGTAGAGCAAACAAGGGATGATTATTGATGAGATAGGTGGCTACGATCATCAACGCACTAGCCGCCTCATGAAGCTGGCGATGCTTGCCTTAGCAACACCATTCTGACCACGAGCACAAGACGAGAACTGAGCAAGTGTGCTTTTCTCAACAAGGAATTCGTGCAGCAATTGAGGGATATACAAGAAAGGCATGGATATGAGTGGAAAACTGAGTATGAACCAAGGCGGCAAACTTCTTACAGATAGACCTCACTACAAGAAGGCATAAAATATATCGACTTGTGTCGAGAGAAATCATTATAAAGATAATATAGTGGCGATGGCCTCCTTTCAAGGCAAAGGCAACTGGATCCCAAACATCAGAGTGAACAAGATCGAAAGGACGTGTTTACCCAACTAACAATCTTGACTGTCTAAAGACACATTACCAAAGACAGATCCAAGGAGACCACGTCGAACTAAGGATGAGAGTCAAGAACCACACATGCGACTGCAACGATCATGCCAGAACGAGTGGGTAGACGAGGTAAGTGAGTCGAAGAGATTGGCGGCGGTGGTAGCGGAGGGAAGGCAAAGCCTGGCACACTCCAGAGGGCGTGTGAGTCATAGCGCTGAGGGCCAACACCAAGTAGAGAACCCGTGTGCCGATCCTAAATCGGAACAAGAGTCGAAGTCGAGAATGACCCTACAACCAAATTAAAAATCTAACCTCCTGAAATGAGCTACCTGTTAAGTATCATTAGTAGTAAGAACATGTACATGAGAATTTAGAGGGCCATTGCGGTGTCGACTGCCTGTGCGGCTATGGCGACGCGCAACAGGTAACACGAGATGTGGGATTGACGCGTCACACATAGCAGCCCAAAGTCAGGCGAAGGATGCCCAGCTGGACTGGTAGGGAGCAGAGAGTACACGTGAGGTGTGGCGGAAGGTAAGAAAACATTGTTGGGAGCGGACTGTTGTTGCCGTCGTTTGTTGTACTTGGAGACAAGTGTCGAGGGGATGGCGATTAGGGAAGGCGAGAAGATGGCACTGGGAGGAGAAAGGCATCATTTGCCACCGTACATACATATGTGCGTCAGTCATGACGGTGGATGGTTGTGGGAAAATCTGGTATCTGCATGTGGGTTTGTTACTAGGCTTGGTTGGATCATAGTTATGATTTGTGCTAGATTCCTTTGAAGATTGAAGCTGGAGAACTTTAGGGTGTAGTATGATCAACCTGAGATATATCGTATTTATATAGGTATAGTATGATTGGCATGAGTGTGGTATTGGTGGACTATTGGATCATCTTGGATATTACTACTTGGATTCTAGGTTGGAGGTAACTTGGGCACTAGGATTTGTGATATTTTGACCTAAGCTTATGGATATGGGCATGTAGATGATAAATGGATCGGAGTTGGTAGACTTTGATGATTTTGCTAGCCCTCCTCATATGTATTGGACTTAAATAACTATGATACTAGGCTTAGTTGGATCATAGTTATGATTTGTGCTGGATTCCTTCATTTGAAGATTGAAGCTGGAGAACTTTAGGGTGTAGCGTTATCAACGTGAGATATATCGGATTTATATAGGTATAGTATCATTGAAATGAGTGTGGTGTTGGTGGACTATTGGATCATCTTGGATGTTGCTACTTGGATTCTAGGTTTAAGATAAGTTGGGCACTTGGATTTGTGATATTTTGACCTAAGCTTAGTAGCTTGTATGTGCCCCATATGAATATGAGCCATGGAGATGATACAAATGGATCGGAGTTGGTAGACTTCGATGATTTTGCTAACTCTCCCCAAAAATGTTATGTACAAGATCATCATGGTCGTGGAGGGAAAACTAGGCATGACTCAACCCAATGTATAAGAAGAAATATGATTTTGACCATGCGAATGGAAATATATGTACATGCAGTGCCAACGGAAAAAAATGTTAATTTAGGGGATTCTGGTACGAAGCCACCTTGCAAGAGGTTATTGAGTGCAGGCAACCTTGCGTTGGTGACGGACCCTTGGCGCCGGGGGAAATGAAGTGACAGGGGTCTTAAGACTGTGAGGGCAAAATTGGGACGAGTAACTCAGCTCAGGGTTCCTCTTTGCAAGTTCAAGTGAAAAGGCAGAGGATGGCAGGGCGTGCCGCTCTTGATAGCGTTTGCATCGCTTCTTCATACCTCTCATGCACTCTTCGTTTCCCACCGATTCGACTTGGCGTCCTCACCTTGTTTGAGGGTTATGTGTCACGGACTTGGTTCCGCATCGCACGTTCCCTTGCTGGAAGTCCCTAGCCTTGGTGACAGGTAGCGACGTGCACTTGGGCGCTTGGCGTCCTTGGGTAAGTTCGGGGGCGGTGCCCAAGCTTGCAGCTATGGCGACAACTTGCATGGGAGCAGATGATGTAGGAACAAGGCAGCACACGAGTAACTCGCAGCCAGGGAAATGATACCTAGCCGTACATGCAGGCAGTGGAGAGTACACGGGAGGTGTGGGTAGGGGTGAAAATGTTGTCGGGAGCGTACTGCTGCTGCCGTTAGTTAGCCTTTAGATCCAGAGCCGAGTGGCGAAGGTATGACGACAGGGGAAGCGGGGAAGATTACTTCCTTTGAAGATTGAAGCTGGAGAACTTTCGGGTGTAGTATGATCAACCTAAGATATATCGGATTTAGATATGTATAGTATGGTCGACATGAGTGCGGTATTGGTGGACTATTAGATCATCCTGGACATTACTACTTGGATTCTAGGTTGAAGGTAACTTGGGCACTTGGATTTGTGATATTTTGACCTAAGCTTAGTAGCTTGTATATGCCCCATTGGATCATCTTGGATATTACTACTTGGATTCTAGGTTGGAGGTAACTTGGGCACTTGGATTTGTGATATTTGACCTAAGCTTAGTAGCTTGTATGTGCCCCATATATGGATATGAGCATGGAGATGATACAAATGGATCGGAGTTGGTAGACTTTGATGATTTTGCTAGCCCTCCCCATATGTATTGGACTTAGATAACTATGGTACTAGGCTTGGTTGGATTGATAATATGATTTTTGCTAGATTCCTTTGAAGATGAACTGAGAACTTTAGGTGTAGTATTGATGAACTGAGATATATCAGATTATATAGGGTATATATTATTGCATGTAGCGTGTATTGGTGAACTATTGGATTCATCTTGGATATCACTACTGGGCATGGATTTGTGATATTTACCTAAGCTTAGTAGCTGTATGTGCCCCTTGGATATGCGCATGGAATGATACAAATGGATCGAATTGGTATTACTTTGATGATTTTTGCTAGCCCTCATGGGTAATTGGACTTAGGATAACTATGATACTAGGCTGTTGGATCATAGTATGGTTTTGTGACTTCAGATAACTATGATACTAGGCTTGGTTGGATTATAGTTATGTTTTGTGCTAGATTCCTTTGATATGAAGCACTACTTGGATTCTAGGTTGGAGGTAACTTGGGCACTTGGATTTGTGATATTTTGACCTAAGCTTAGTAGCTTGTATGTGCCCCATATATGGATATGAGCATGGAGATGATACAAATGGATCGGAGTTGGTAGTCTTTGATGATTTTGCTAGCCCTCCCCATATTTATTGGACTTAGATAACTATGATACTAGGTTTGGTTGGATTATAATTATAATTTTTGCTAGATTCCTTTGAAGATTGAAGCTGGAGAACTTTAGGGTGTAGTATGATCAACTTGAGATATATTAGATTTATATAGGTATATATGATTGGCATGAGTGTGGTATTGGTGGACTATTGGATCATCTTGGATATCACTACTTGGATTCTAGGTTGGAGGTAACTTGGGCACTTGGATTTGTGATATTTTTACCTAAGCTTAGTAGCTTGTATGTGCCCCATATGGATAAGAGCATGGAGATGATACAAATGGATCGGAGTTGGTAGACTTTGATGATTTTGCTAGCCCTCATGTGTATTGGAATTACATAACTATGATACTAGGTTTGGTTGGATCATAGTTATGATTTTGTGCTAGATTCCTTTGAAGATTGAAGCACTACTTGGATTCTAGGTTGGAGGTAACTTGGGCACTTGGATTTGTGATATTTTTACCTGAGCTTAGTAGCTTGTATGTGCCCCATATGGATATGAGCATGGAGATGATACAAATGGATCGGAGTTGGTAGACTTTGATGATTTTGCTAGCCCTCATGTGTATTGGACTTAGATAACTATGATACTAGGCTTGGTTGGATCATAGTTATGATTTGGTGCTAGATTCCTTTGAAGATTGAAGCTGGAGAACTTTAGGGTGTAGTATGATCAACCTGAGATATATCCGATTTATATATGTATAGTATGATTGGCATGGGTGCAGTATTGGTGGACTTTTGGATCATCTTGGATATTACTACTTGAATTCTATGTTGGAGATAACTTGGGCACTTGGATTTGTGATATTTTGACCTAAGCTTGGTAGCTTGTATATGCTCGATATGGATATGAGTATGGAGATGATACAAATGGATCGGAGTTGGTACCCTTTGATGATTTTGCTAACCCTCCCCAAGAATGTTATGAGTACAAGATCATCATGGGAGGATAATTTGAATTAATTAGAATAGATGGCAATTTCAGTGGTATGTGCCTTTTTGGGGCAACTGATCTTGCTTTTATTATGTGTTGGATGCAATAGTAGTTGGAGAGTATGACTTATGAAGTGATATTATATTCTTGGATAAATAGATCTTTAATAAACCTTGGGTGATTGTGATCTTGAAAAAAATCTCGTGGATGATAACTTCTAATTTTTTTTATCTATAGTCATCAAGTGCAAGCTTGCTTTATATTGGATTTCCAAACCGTGATACTAAGCTTGGTTGGGTCATGATTATGATTTGTTCTAGATTCCCACCTTTGAAGATTGAACCTGGAGAACTTTTGGGTGTAGTACGATCAACGTGAGATATATTGAATTTATATAGGTGTAGTACAATTAGCATGATTGTGGAATTGGTGGACCATTGGATCATCTTGGATTGAATTACTTGTAAGGAAACAAAGATCTTTGAGTAATAGAAATGGTGTTTGGTTAGATGATATAACTACTTGGTTTCTAGGTTGGAGATAAATTGGGCACTTGGATTTGTGATTTTTTTTACCTAAGATTAGTAGCTTGTATGTGCCCCATGTGGATTCGAGCATCGAGATGATACAAAAGGGATTGGAATTGGCAGACTTTGATAGTTTTGATGGCCCTCCGTGAGAATGTTATGAGTACATGATCATCATGGAAGGATGGTTTGGATTAATTAGAATAGATGGCAATTTTGTTGGTATGTTCCTTATTGGAGCAGCTGATCTCGAGAAATGCGCATCCGACGACTCACCAGATCCGAACACCGACAACCCTTGTGCTCATCACTATAACCTAAAAAGACACACTCAACATATTGATCAGACAATTTGGTGCGTGAAGAACGTAGCAGAAGCAACCAAACAAACGAAGTGTTTAGTAGTTACGAGAATGCCACAAAGACGCACGAGAGGAATATAACTGTGTAGAGCAGAGGAAGTATGAATGTTGATGAGATAGGTGGCTACGATCATCAACGCACTATCCGCCTCATGAAGGTGCCGATGCTTGCGCTCAGAGCGGCACCATTCTGAGCCTGAGCACGAGGGTAAGAGAACTGAGCAAGTGTGATAGCTTGCATGTGCCCCATATGGATATGAGCATGGAGATGATACAAATGGATCGGAGATGGTAGACTTTGATGATTTTGCTAACCCTCCTCATATGTACCGGACTTAGATAACTACGATACTAGGCTTGGTTGGATCGTAGTTACGATTTGTGCTAGATTCCTTCCTTTGAAGATTGAAGCTGGAAAACTTTAGGGTGTAGTATGATCAACCTGAGATATATCGGATTTATATAGGTATAGTAGGATTAGCATGACTACGGTATCGGTGGACTATTGGGATCATCTTGGAAATGGATCGGAGATGGTAGACTTTGATGATTTTGCTAACCCTCCTCATAATTGTACCGGACCTTAGATAACTACGATACTAGGCTTGGTTTGGATTCGTAGTTAGCGATTTGTTGCTAGATTCCTTCCTTTCGAACGATTGAAGCTGGAAAACTTTACAGGGTGTAGTAATGATCCAAGCCTGAGGATATATCGGATTTATATAGGTTATCAAGTAGGATTAGACATGACTACGGTATCCGGTTGGATCTATTGGGATTCATCTTGGACTATTGCTACTTGGATTCTAGGTTGGAGATAACTTGGCACTTGGATTTGTGATATTTTGACCTAAGCTTAGTAGCTTGTATGTGCCCATATGGATACGACATAGTGGTAGACGATGTTTTGCACCCCCCCCCACCCCACCGCCAGAATGTTACGAGTACAAATCACAGGAGATGATTTGGATTAATTAGAATAGATGGCAATTTCAATGGTATGTGCCTTTTTGGAGCAGCTTATCTCGCGTTTATTATGTCTTTGTGCTAGTTTAGATGCAATAGTAGTAGGAGGGGGTAGCATAGGAGGCACACCTCCCCCTTGCCACCGTCAAGGCCGAAACCTGGCGAGAGGGAGACATGCATGAGCGGGTCGGGGCAGAAAGCACAAGGCTGCACTTTAGCATCTTCATCGGCACCTCGTTGGGGTCGTCCACCCATGCCCTGACAACAAAGTACGAGAGGTCGAGCCTGTCGAAGGATTCAATGGCCATATGGTAGATTAGGCATTCGGGCAACAGTTCTTGGGCGGTTTGAGGCGAGAACTCCCGCAGGGGATGCGTTGGATGGACAACCCAACGCTGTAGCAGCATTGAACCGATGTGGCGAAGGTTATCTTGTTCGACCGCCACACTAGGAGCAGCGTGCCGCGGTAGTGTACTGCGTCCACCCCACGAACCATGTCGAACCACCGGTAGTGCGTGAAGCTAGCGAAGAAAGATCCTAGCTGCATGAGAGAGACCTGAAAGCCGTTTGTTCGAAAGCTCCGGGAAGTCGTCCTTGATGCCCTCAACAATTTTTACCAGGATTAGAGACGACCTCGTACCCGCCACCATGAGCACCAGCGCCAAATCCCATAGGTAAGAACATATCCTCGATGAGGCACCTCGTCTTGCGCGAGCGGGTGTTGCCCCTCGCTGGGTCGTACGCGAACCTAGCCGACATGGAAGGCTCCAGCGACGAAGGGGCGGGTGGCTCCTTGTCGGGAAAGGTGAACCTGGAATGAGTCGGCGATTCGGGTGGTCGAGGGGTTGGGGGGACCAGCCTGGATTGGACTGACTAGCGGAGGCGGCGGGGGTGGCAGCTGCACTCACGGCCTTGGCGGTGGTCAAGGCGGGGCTAAGAGTAGTGATGGACTCATTAGCGGCGGCCAGGTCATCATGGCGGCGCGTGAAGTTCCTTCTGAAGCACATCCTCTAGCCCAAGTGGTACATTTGTTCATTTGTGATATGTTCTGTTAGTGTTATGTTCTCGTTGTCTCTTGCTCTGTTTCTCTTGCCCATAGGTACATTTGTTCATTTTCGTAGACCTGCTATGTTCTATTGTAATTCGAGTTCAAATGTCAAGTTGCGCCGCCACAAAATGCTGCTACTTTAACTTCTGTAAGCGCAGCGAGCAGCGTAGGCAGCCGCTGCAGCTGCTCACATGGAACGTATGCCTTGTTGCAGCCTCGCAGGTACCCACACCTCTCCCTCCCTCCCTCCCTCCTCTTGATTTGATCCCCGTAAATTCTCAGCTTTATTTCTGTGGATTTTTGTTTTATCTATGCCTGTTATGTCTTTGACAAAATCCAAGCAGATTGAGGGGAAGATTTTGTGCTTAGTTTTTTACTCAAGTATTTCATCTTTCTCTCAAATTTAGCTCCAATGAATTGATTTTTTTTGGCATCACTTTTTTCCCTGGAGATCATTATCATCTCATCTCACCACACTCATGCCACATAACCTGGCGAGCTCACTCCTTACTCATTCTATGTACCACATTTGTAGATCAGTTTAAGGTACTGTTAATGAACCAAAGTTAATGTTGTTGGCCTTGCCAAAATGCCATGCAGCTTAACATTCGACACTTCCTTCAAAGGGGTCCTTCAGCCTCCAAGGAGAAGGGAAGTGATGTCTGACAGGGAAAGAAACTAGGCGAAGCTCTGGATGCTCGATCGAGTACGCACCCAATTAGCACTCTACTTCGTCGGTTGTCCACTGAAATTTGCTCCATGACATCTTGCTTGCCATGTGGTCACCTTACCTCAAATTTGCTCCATGACATCTTGCTTGCCATGTGGTCACCTTACCTCAAAATTGACATATTATAATCTATGAACTACTACAAGTAAACTATACAACCAAATGATTGTTCCAAAAATTCAAATTTGCACCATGCTTTCCACCTGATCTGCCAGTTTAACTATCTTAATTGTACCGCAGACATTTGATGTGTGGTAGTACGTGTGTGATGAATCATGGTGTAGTAGCAAACTACCAACTGAATGTTTTGACATACAATGGATTTCTTTCTGCCTCTATTTGATGCTCGGTGGTGCTGATCTGAAGGTCCGTGCGGACCCTGCTCTGGACATATGTCTCCTTAATTTCCGTGTGCAATTGTGCAATCCATGCTTTACACTTTAAAATGAGACAATAAAATTTAGCTCATGTTGCCCTTCCATCATGCACCCAGAATATATTACCTTTCTGCTTTTTATATTTTGGTTGGGCATGTTTCATGATCAGAGGATTGATGATTTGTTATGCTAGACAATGGAAATAAGATTTGGTGGAAAACAAATGATATGATAGGTGATTTATGATGTACTACTATTTTAGATAATAATACTAAGCTTTTATTTGGTTGTTCTGCATTTTTTCCCTTTGCAAAGATAGATATTATAAGAGATAAACATCATGTACAGGTTAACTTTTTATGTGCCTATTAGTATGCCTTGCTGCCAGGTGGAAATAGTCTATATGATGCTCATAAATAGAGCTTCCTGGTGGGAAGGATGAGGCACACTCATTGATACTTTGGTTTTATGTCCATTTGTTATACAGTTTTTCTCTTCCAAGCATATAAACTTTAGCAAATTAGAGTGTGCAATCAAGTCTCCTAAGTGAACAGTTTTACCATATTATCAAGTTTGAGGGCATATACGACACGAGCATATAAGATAAGAGCATGTCATGCTACATGAAAATCTGCCTGGAGATCTAATTTCGTATTTTTTTCTATTTTGTCGGTTAGAAAACCAGTTTCCTGAGTTGTTAGTCTGAGTATTCAAATTGATCCGCAGAGTTCAGGGCTTCTGGATGGAAGAGTTTCCTACAACGTCAAAATCTTAGTACTCTCTACATAGATTTCGTAATTTTGCCCGACTTTTTCTGAAGAATTGTTGAAGTATCTTTTATTTGGGTTGGTTGTGCATTTGCAGTGTTGGAGGTGTTAGTGCAAGATTGTAGAGTTGGAAAGTATAGTACAACGTCAAGTCGGTGCAGGGACTTGGTGAAGTCATCAGCCTCGACTGTGTCTACTTCCCCGATGGTTTTGACTTCTGACTAGTGATTCTGATGCATATTACTTGATGATTTGGTCTTTGTGGCAGCTTTCAGTTTGATTTGGCATTCAGTGGCTTCATCCTCTTTGGTGCAGCCTGGAGTTAGTAGTGTGCACATCTGAATCTCTTGACTTTTTCCTGAAGATTACGTGGTTTATGGTGTCTGCTAACTTGCATGCGGTTTTGATGGAATCTGATCTCGTTTTTAGCTCCCAGTATATACAAAAGGCTAGAAGTAAATGATGGAAGATCCTTTTGCTCAAACGAGGGTCCTACTTTCATACCCAAAGTTTGTATAGTAGATAATCAAATTTTGGCCTTTAGCTTGCAAATGTATCACCTTATAGAAGTAAAGGTTGCATCTACATGAGCTCTGATTATCTCCATATATACTTGAATTGCTTTGGGGTCACGCTTGGATTTATCAGACTACCATTCTACATACTGTTCTCGATGATTGCATTTGGTTTGTTAATTTATGTACCTTATGTCAAAAAACATTATCCAAAATTAGTTTTTGGTATACGCAGACTTTGAAATTTGTTGATAAAGAAAGATCACGCCTAATTTGCTCGCTCTCTGTTGACACTTAACCTGGCCTCCTGACTTTGTAGTTGGATAATGTTGATGACTCGATATGCGGAGAGAGGTTAGGAATTGTTGCTATGGATTAAAACAATGCAGAGTTGAAGGTTCTGAACTGGGAACTTGAACAAATAGTTTGCCTACCTTTCTTGTGGAATTGATTTTTTAGAAGTGAATGTTCTTCTGGTTGGTGCTTCTTCAGTGGGATCTGGACCATGGAATCTTCAATTGCATCTGCTTGGTTCACTGGGAATTTCCTAGTTTTAATTTGATTGACAACTAGCAAAACAGTCCGGCTAATTTGATGATTAATTCCTGCTGATTGTACACTTTCAACTCAAGTTCCTGCTGATTCTACACTTTCAACCCAAGTTACATTGTACCATACGCCAGTTTGTTTCATACCTCGTCCATCCTGGATTTTTAGACGCAAAGCATCTGGATTTTAAAACAAGAAATAACATGTCTTTAACAAAATTATTCACACAAAGATCATGCCCAAGATTGAATCTCTCATCTTTAAAATAAATTTGGACAGCAGGGATCTCTCATCTTTACAGTAAATTTGGACAGCAGGGATCTCTCATCTTTACAGTAAATTTGGATAGCAGGGATGATCAGTAGAAAAGCTATGATAGCAAGGAAGTGGTGTTTCTGAACTCGAGCACACATGTGCTCTTTATCTGGGCGGTTCGTCATAGCATTGGGATGCGGTGCATTTACTTTCTGCGTCAGGCTGTTGTTCACTGGAAAAGGGGGAAATGCAGAAATACGGCCGACGGGTATCTTGTATGGTGGGCCAGGTTTGTGGCGGAGGAGCACCTCCTTTAACGATTCAAAACAGGGTCGTGGCTCATGCCGTCATTCCCGTCCTGATCCGTGGATCAGGTTTAGGGCCTCAGTAGCCGAATAAATGGAGGGATGGGTTGCTGGGCAGAGTTCTCTCCTACCTCCGGCTCCTGGTTTTTCCTATTATCGAGTGGGGCTAGATGGGCGGCGGAGCTTCTATTCGAAGGAAACAAAGGCTAGCGCAGAAGATGGAATTTCTGATGCAATTGATTAAAAGGTATGATTCTGCAGCGCTTGTATTCTATTGGCCTCGGATTAGGTATAGCTTTTGGCTGAGTTCTGTCTTCAATTTCAATTTTTCTAAGCAGAACCACCATGCTGGAGGACGTTAACGATGGCAATGTACTCATGGAGCCACTACACTGCCAGTGGTCGCAACCGTTGCAGATCCGCTGCCGCCCATGGCGGCAGTGAGTGCGGAAGGCCAGATCTGTGCGGCTGATGGCGTGGTCGATACTGAAATCGATGGTTTACTGCAAGCATCTGAGCAGTCGATTACTCGATTTGTTAGATCGACCCAAAAGCCCCAGCATGGACTCGAAGGTATGAATTTATTCAGCTGTGCAGTCTGAAGAAACATGAAATGCAATTGCCATTACATGTGGACCAGCAGAATTTGATTACCCTGGGACTAGCTTAGCACATCTTGGAATTTTGATTACCCTGGGACTAGCTTAGCACTTATGTATGTAAGAATTAAGATGTGGATATGTACAATTTATGAACTGTGGCAAACATATGAACCTTGGTGAACTCAGGTTGAGAGTGTCATTAGACAGTGGATGGCATACATAATGCAGTTGGAAAATTTTGCACTGTACTTAAAAAAATATGACCAGGTTAAAATTTGGATTACATATTCAGTATCCTAAATACATGGTCACAGTTTAAGAAGCTTTAGCAACTTAAGGCTGTCTATGAATTAACATCCATAATTATATCGACAGTGGTTGCTGATATGAGTAATGGAGCTAGTGTGGGCTGAAGTACAAATTTGACAAAGAATGTGGCAGGCTGTCCAGAAATTGGGATTTCTATTCTGTTGTGTGCTGCATTGAAACTACTACTCTGATATAATACAATATAATGAGGTTTGCAGTTCATGGTCACTGATAAAAGACTTGAAATGTTAGCTGGAATGCGGCAGTATTTTTATTTTTGAAAGCTTAGTTCATGAAGCGGGTTAACTAAAAATGGGCTGCTGCTGCTGTCATATATTTATATCTGTAGCTGATGGCATATCTGGTCTTGCGTGCACAGTGGGGATCGGTGCTGCCGCACCAGGAAGGTCACCTTGTCCTAATCGCACTAGTGCACTGGAGAAGGCAATTCATGGTTTTGCGGAAAATCCAGGAGATGATGTGATTGTCCCTGCACTAGGAACAAGCTTTGATTGTTTGAGTGAAGCCTTCGACTATTGCCATGGGACTTCGATTCTTTTGGGTGAAGCATATGACTTTTACAAGCTTCGGTTCTTTGACAAATCTATATTTTAGTAATCCTCCTTATTTTCTGAAACTGATGTATGGTGGTATGATGTACATTGAAATGGATTTCTAAAGTGACAGTAAATTAGACAACTATTTTACGATGTGTAGCCAAAAGCCAAAAGGATAATTGCACTATTATCAGAATCAAATATGATTTCAGTCTGGAGAAAATCTGCCTTTTCTTCTTCCTTTGTGACTTCCAATAATCTAAATCAAAAGCCACTGGGTTGTACTGTTTTTCAGTGCATTTTGAAAGTTGTTAACAAAAAGTAGGAACAAATGACCCAATTTCTTTGCATTCATTTTTGTTGGGTTTGCTTTCTTTTCACCTTCATTCTGTACTTTTGTGCTTTTGTACTGACTTTGCATACTCTGAATCCTAGTATTTTGTATGCACTAGCAACTTCACACTTAGATAATTATTCTTGTGGTCACACTGAAGCTGTTATTTCACCATTACAAGTTGTACTGATTGTCACCGTACTTTGTGAGCCGTGCTGTCGTCATGTTGTAGCGATTTTTCCTGAGAACGATGAACTACCATCTGTTTTCCAATTGATCTTCAGATCTTCTCGAATATTTTATGTTTACGGAGGTACTGCCGCATCTTAGCTTTTGCAGATGAATTGATATGCGTCTTTGGTTGGCTGACCAAACATGGTAACACTGTCAACTAAATATCGCTGAGGTTTCCTTGATTGCATTCAGATTGCAAACCAGACCGCGTTCAGAAAATAGTTGAGTGCGGTATTTGAAACATGGCGTGAAGCCGTGAACCATCTGTACACCTGAACTTGAGTTTGAATCTTGAATTTCAGAACTGTTGAGCGGGAACAGCTTTGGATTTCTATTGGATGTTCAATAGAAAAGCTATAATAGCATACATACTTCATAGTTCAGAATATTCATAGGATGTGCAAGACAATCATAAGTACCATTCTAAATGACATGCTTGGCCTTTGGCTTTTGGATCAGACCTGGAAATCACGAGCACCCACATGCTCCCAAGAAACTACAGAACATCCAACATATAAATCTTTTTTTTGTTCATATGATGTACTCTGGCTCCAGATTTTATGGCAAAGCATCCAAAAGACGAACCAAGCATCCAAATTTTCTGACACCCGAGACAAAGAACTGCAGACCAACAAAGGCCGAGCTCCAAAAGCTAAACTCTAACCAGACAAGAACAAATCTACTACTCCAGTAGATATCCTATTACAAGGTCCCACCAGGGTCACAATCTGAGTGACAAATTGCATCTTCATGTATATGAAAATAGAGCAATGTGAAGCAGGGAAGAACATGTTGCTTTGTTGACACATTTAAGTTGCTGGCAGCATTCAAAACCAATAAGGCTCTTCTCCGGTAGATATAACCCATGCGAGTTCATCCCTGCAGTGCGAAGTCACCGCCCCCAACGGCATACTACAGTCATAGTCGGCGGCAGAAGCAACGACGAGAACGACGATGAAGCACGCGGACCAGGAGGGGAGATGGAGATGGACCTGCAAGATGGATGATGATGAATGTCTTTTGGTTTCCATTAAATATATAGCAGAAGAACACTTGTAATGCTAGCTTGTAGCCAGTCATGGTGGCGGAGTTTACGGGCATTAACTGACTGCTAAATTTTCCTGTAGACTGCAAACTAATTCATGATGAGCTACTCCAGCTAGTCCAAGATTATATTAGGAGATAATCATGACAAGTAATTACTATCTCCATTCATAAATACACAACATTCTAGAAGGCGTTTAGTCAAAGTTATCTTTAGACCATCATTATATCATAAATACATGGTCATTTTCATTGGTCATACTATTGCTAGATTTATGATAAATGTTATCATATTTTTATGCTTTATGTTAGTACAAACAATACTGATCACACCATGATACAAACTTCTAGCAGTAATTGAAAATATTATACCACTGTATTACTTCTCAGCAACGACATATAATCATATGGAAGAAAAGATCCAAACTAACCACTTGATTAACAGAAATGCCATATTTCTAACAAACCAAGATTGAATATCGTATCATAAACACTGTCATTCTTCAACAACAAAAATGCCATATTTCTAACAGACCAAGATTGACTATCGCATCATAAACACTGTCATTCTTCAACAACAGAAATGCCATATTTCTAACAAACCAAGATTAAATATCGTATCATAAACACTGTCATTCTTCAACAACAAAAATGCCATATTTCTAACAAACCAAGATTGACTATCGCATCATAAACACTGTCATTCTTCAACAACAGAAATGCCATATTTCTAACAAACCAAGATTAAATATCGTATCATAAACACTGTCATTCTTCAACAACAGAAATGCCATATTTCTAACAAACCAAGATTGAATATCGTATCATAAACACTGCCATTCTTCAACAACAGAAATGCCATATTTCTAACAAACCAAGATTAAATATCGCATCATAAACACTGTCATTCTTGCTTCTTCATGATGCAACACAAAAGTAAATTTGGACGGCAGGGACAATCAGTAGAAAAACTAAAATAGCATAGATACTTCACAGTTCAGAATAATCACAGAGTGTTCAAGACATAAGCATCATCCGACATGACATGCTCTACTAGTGGTACTAATAAATAACAGGAATCAAGATAAGGATCAGACCTGGAAATCCTGAGCATCCACATGCTGAGTACTCCCAAAAAAGTACAACCATCCAACACATATATCAATTTTTTTCATATGAAGTACTCTGGCTCCAGGTTTTAGGGCAACACATCCAGAAGATGAACCAATGATCCCAGTTCTCCGAGACTAGCCAACCAAGAGCTAGCACAGCCAGATAATCCTTCTCGCTACAGACCACAAATGCCGAGCTCCAAAAGCCAAATGCTCACCAGACGAGAGCAAATCTACATCCTGTTACTGATCACACCAGGATCACATTCGAGCATGAGA
This sequence comes from Triticum aestivum, assembly GCF_018294505.1. Lineage (NCBI taxonomy): Eukaryota > Viridiplantae > Streptophyta > Magnoliopsida > Poales > Poaceae > Triticum > Triticum aestivum. The sequence goes on from NC_057814.1 coordinate 601,436,099, forward strand.
ACCATTCTCCTATTTAGTGACCTCCACTACTGCACCACCCCGCATCAGCGGGGAGCCAGACGGTGGAGAGTCCTGCAAGATATGTACGACGGTTTCTGCAGACAGTGTCTCGTTCAGCACCTTTATTGCCTGGATAAACATCTCTGCTTCAAGCAACTCCTTTGGAGGTTGGTTCTCCAGTCGCGCACGTTTAATCTCACTCTTTATTCCTATAATGTCACGAGAACTATTTGTGGAAGAGATTGTTGATCCACTGGGTACCCTACGCTTGCTCCTCTTACGTGTCCACTTCTGTCGATTGACCTGCTGAAACTGCTGCTTCACATGCCTCACTCCATGCTTGTGTGCCTCAGCTTGCCCACGCTCCACCAGGGCAGCTTCCATGCTATCCCTCTTGCCCACGCTTGCATCATCATTCAGCACTATGGATCCACTGGGTACACTACACTTGTTCCTGTTACATGTCTGCTTCTGTTGATTGCCCTGCTGAAACTGCTGCTTCACATGCTTCACTCCATGCTTGTGCGTATCAGCGTGCCCAGGCTCTGCCAGGGCAGCCTCCAAGCTGTTCCTCTTGCCCACGCTTGCATCATTATTCAGCACTATGGTCAGCGGTGAGCTCTCTACCACCATGGATTGCTGCTGAATTTGAAGAACTGCCACAGCTTCACCCCCCATCATGGATTGCTGTTGAACTTGAACAGCTGCTGCAGCTTCATCCCCCACCATAGATTGCTGTTGAACTTGAACAACTGCTGCAGCTTCATCCTCAGACTCCACCGGTATGGACAAGTTGTTGACCACCTGCGGCTGCTGCACCCGGAAGAATCTCGTAATCTTCTTGGGTCTCGTAAACTCCAACCGGATTCTTTCCGTCACTTTGTCGACTACCTGCGGTAAGATTCTGTCAAGATGCACCCGAGCGAGTCTTTCCATCCTGTCCTTCAACCCGAACACCTCTGGATGCTTTACCCAAATGAGTCTCAGGAGATGCAACCCAAAGTATGAATTTTTATCATCCCTCTTTGGCAATTCGAGAATATCATTCTGTACTAGGTCCCAGATCAGCTCACCCCAGTCGACGTTATGCGCCAACTCCGCCTTCACCTCCCGCATCGCAGCCGACACATTTGACGGCAACATGTCCCTGCCCTGGAACTGCGGGAGGATCCAGATTTCCATGAACTGCAAGGCGGCGCAGGTAACCGTGGACGAGCTCCTTGTGCTCCTCGTCCTGCGCCGTGGAGGGATCACCTTGTGCTCCGCCGTGGCTTGGAGGGCTGCCGCGCTGAGGAAGGACTTGCGGTCGACACTGACGCGGACCCCCCAGAGGTAGGCGTAGCCGCGGCAGCTCTCCCGGTGGTAGGAGGCGACCAGGTCGGAGACGAGGTCGTGTCGGGGGATACCGTCCGGGAGCTGGAGCCGCGCGAAATCGAGGAGGCCGAGGTGGCGGAGGGCGGCCTCCGTGTCGTGGTCGTCGGGCCAGCCGCGTAGAGAGGATGGCGGCTGGTAGATGTTGTACTGGCCGGTGTGGACCTCCCCGGACCTGCCGCCGGCGCTGACCACGGACGGCGCTGCGGTGGGGCTCTTCTCGAACCTGCCGCCGGCGCTGACCATGGGCGGCACTGCCTCTAGGATTCTTTGGGCGGTGGTCTTGGGGGTTGGGGCGAGATTGGCTGGGGATTTGGGGGAGTTCTTGCCTGTGCTGCCTGCTCGGATAGGGGATGGCTCGGAGGCGGGGGAGGGAGAGGGGCAGGGAGTGGGCTTCGGCAACCGCCCGCGCTGTGCTGCTGAGGATGGGGACGGCGGCGCCGGGCAAGACGGCGGCTGCGGAGACGGCGGCTGTGGAGATGGATGAGGGAGAGACGAAGGGGCCGTGGGCATTGGGCAAGGAGGTCTCTCACGTCTCCCTTATTTCACCAATGAGACTCTTTCACCAATCTTCCATTTTTTATTTGCCATTAAAAATTTACTATGAATTATTCAATTGATTTAATTCTTTATAATCGTGTTTCGATATTTTAAATTTTTGCGTACATATTCATAAATGTTCAAACAGCAATTATCCCAGTCATATTTCAAACACTTCCAGCAACGTTTCATGCAAAATTTAATTGTTTATTTATATTCAGTTTGAAAAAAATTCATACGTGTACTACATTTTTATATAAATAATATAAGAATATAATTCAAAATATCTATATGCATTTTAATCATTTTATTAATCTTCCAATCAATTACAGAAACATTCCGTAAACATTTCAAACAAATTTTAATTATTCAACACACATTTTTATAATTATCTGATGGCGGGCGGACGGAGCTTCGGCGTCATCCATGGCCGACCCAGTATAGTTGCCCTGATTCAGATCTAGACAACTTGGCGGTGGTGATACAGACCTGGTCGGGCGGGTGATGGTGGTTGCACATTGTACTACAATGACCTCCCGCGGTTCCACGATGACGGAGGTCACTGAAAGGTCTTTGGAGAGAGTTCATCTTCAGACCCGGTGGTTGACTTTGGCGGTGAGATGCAAACTATGGATGAAGACTTGACGTAGAGGGAGGGTTGTGCAACAATGAGGATACTTCACATGTAGATGCAGGGATCGCGGAAAGTGGTGGCGACAACACATGTGCACCCTCGATGGTGGTGATGCGTGCACCTGGTCTCGAGCTCCGGGGTGAAAACCTAGGTCTGACCCAAGTTGGTTGTACCTTTTTTACGTTGTTACCTTCTTGAGGCATTGCTTGGATATGCTCAGGCTGATTTTTCAGGGTGAAAACCAAGATTCTGGCTTTGATGGTTGGATCCGGTGACGACGATGCATGAGCGTCGCTTCCTTCCTGAAGGCGTTACTGTTGAAAAGCTTCATCATCGATGTGATGCCATGAGATGGTTGGTGAAGATATGGTCATTGCTATAGTTTGCCGACTGTGAAACTGATCGCTTAGACCCCCCCCCCCTACATAGCTTTGAATTTATATGACTACTAGGTATCAGTGTGTGTGTGTATTGGTATTGGTTGTTTGCACCTTCGTTATGCAGAGGCCGGGTGTGGGCTCATTGTGTTTGTATCCTCTTGATGCTCCATTTTAAGCTAATAAAATCCACCCTTTGTCGAAAAAAGCAAACTCATGAGAGAGAGGTGAGTGAGCTTAAGAAGGAGGATGAGGAAGTGAACCTGCAAAAGAGAAGCCTATTGATGATGTGAGTAAACTATTTGATTGGCAAGAGAGGCACGTACATGAGATGCACCAATAGAAGAGATGAAATGAGAATAGTGAAATGTGGACGAAGGAAGAGCTCTAGAGGGCAAACATGGAGATTGACAAGGGCATGCGGCAATAGAATATTAACTACAAGGAGGTAAGGAGCATTCAGATCTCTCAAACACGTGACGCATTATGGGAATCTAAAGAAAGAGAGGGATGATATCAAACAGGATATAGATTTGCTTTAAGGAGGAGATGAAGAAGAGAGAATTCACCATTGCTAACATGCTAAAAGTTGGGATATGGGAGTAAGGACAAGCTTCTCAAGATCAAGGCCATATGAGATGAATTAACTTTATCGATCCAATAGTTTTTTTTAAATGTATGAATCCAATAGTTAGCTATGTTAAGTAGTATTTGGCCTGAGAACTACATAGTTGGTCTGGGAACCTAGTGATGCTGCTTGTATAATTTGAAAATGATGATGCTAGTTGTATATTCTGCAAACCTGGTTATGTTAGTGGTAATGGTCTAAGCTCTAAGCTCGTAGACTGTTATATTAAGTGTTGACTACCATGTTAAGTAATGAACCAGTTAATGTACTATGGGTAATGAAGCCAGGATGATGCGATGTTTGATCTTGTGATGTTGATGCTTACATGGGGCAAGAAGCAAATCTTCCAAGGGGACATACGTAAATACTCAATGAATTGATCATGTCCCTTCCCGTCAGATCAGTGGTGAATCTAAAAGGAAAATGGAGGGTGGGATCAAAGATTATGCTGAGAAAACTAAATGTTCTTTCAAAGGAAAATCGGTTATCTCCCAATCATTTTGTGCAAATATACTAAAATTTCCACAAGATTACTACTGAAAGCATGTAGCATTTACTAGATTTTTTTGTATTTTTGAAAAATATCAAATGTTGAACCAAAATTTGAATCTGTTTTGCAAAATATGCTCTCATTTGTTGTATAGAGGGGATTATGTCAGAAATCCAATTTGGCTCCCGGAAGCACGTGCTCCTGCGTGCAAAAAGTGAATTTTGAAATGTAAAAAAAACCAATAAATTTTTTATGTATTCATAGTCACATTCAAATGCTACCTACAAAGTTTTAGGCAAAAAGGCTAAACATTTTGGCCTGTGCAAAAAAAAAATCGAAAAACCAAATGTTATCCCAAAATGTCACCCTAAATTTGTTTTTTTACCGACGAAACACTATAGCTTCGTTTCACATGAAAATTGTCAAGCATGCTTGCGACACTAACACGAACATCCACAAAAAATTCAGAATATTTTGAAAACATTTTATCACTTTTTTTTGAGTTACTGTTCATCCGGGAGCAAATGTTCCGGAAGCCAAAGGGGGGGGGGGGGGGGGGGGGGCGGGGGGGGGGGGCGTATTTGAATTGCTTGCAAACCAACTGTGCAAAGTCTTCTTTATCTTCATTTCTACAAATAATCAAACAAGACGCAAATTAGTTTGTGATAACCAGAACCAACTAGTAGCTACTGACTAGAACTTCACCCGCAAAAAAAGCTATTGACTAGAACTAAACTAGCTAAAGCGTACACCATATAAATGATTGACATTTGACGACACAAAAGCACACTGCAGCACAGGACTAAACAAGCAACAACAAAAAAACAAGAAAGAAGAAAATGGAGAGAGAAGAAGAACTCTGGCGGCGTGCAGGGGATCCTCGGCTGCCTGGGCGATGGGTGACAGATAGGCGGTGAAGGATCTGGCAAGCACTGAAGGGCCTGGGCGACGAGCTGCCATTTTCTCCGTGCTGGCTCCCTCGATGGGCGGCGATCTCGGAGCCTCGGATAGTATGGTAGGTCTGCGTTGTGTGTCGCCACCATGCCGGTCTCCGGACGCCGCCACCGAACTGGTCCGGCGACTAGGTCGCGGAGAGAGCGTGCCGGCTGCCTCCATGCTTCGCTAGTCGCTACACAACTCGCGCGCATGAGGGGGAGCTCCTAGTCTAGTTGCCGTACCGGCGCTCACGCGCGCGATCTCATTTGCCGGCCCATTAGCAAGGTGCTTGCATCGCTCGATTGGTTGCTACAAGATCGATCCTCGCTCGCTCGGCTCCGCTATATTTCATCATTTAACCCTGTTGACCGTGGACTTCTCAAAATTTAATTTTTTTATCAAATTTGCGAAAATTTCATCATTTTTGGGAAAAATCATCGAATTTGAAAAAAATCATCAAATTTTTAAAAAGAGCTCAAAATTTTTTGAAAATTTTTCATCAACTTGAGAGAAAGTTCACGGGTTTTTGAAAAAAGTTTGTCGTTGAAGAAAAAGTTTATCAATTTAAATTGCGCATTTAAGAAAAAGAAATAAATAAAAAATAGAAGGAACAGAAAAAAGAAAAAGAAAAAGAAATGCGAACCAGGGGAAGAATAAAAGAACAAAAGAAGTTACTATGCATAAGTCTGCGATGTCCCTAGTGGTTACGTGGCGCGCTGTGAGAGTACATGTCTCGAGTTCGGTATGACACCGACGTACCATTTTTGCACTTTCAACGGATATAAGAAAAACACAAAATGGGCTGACCCAGGTCGCGGCTAAGGTGTGCACTTTATGCGCCCGTTTGCAAAATGATCTAAAGCGTCAAATAGGAACCGCCCATGGCGACTATTTCGGCATTTCCTATTTGGCGCCACAAGCGCCAGTTAACGTGCATTTTGTTAACTGGCGCCTGTGGCGTCCGTAAATGGGCCGGCCCATCTAGGCGCTGGTTGACGAATTTTTTTTTTGAAAATTCTGTGAACTTTTTTGAGATTGATGAACTTTTTTGAATATTGATGAATTTTTTATAAATTTAATGAACAGTTGTCTTGAAAATGTATGAATTTTTTTCAGTTCCATGATTTTTTTCTAAAAATACATGAACTTTTTTCAATTTCTATGAACTTTTCTCAAATGTAATGAATTTTTGCTAAATTGGATGATTTTTTTTAATTTTAATGAACTTTTTTTCAAATTGATGAACTTTTTCAAAATTTATGAACTTTTTTAAATATATGAACGTAATTTTTTAAAATGGATGAACTTTTTTCTTTAAATCTCTAAACGTTTCTTCATTTCATATTTTTAGTTTGGTAAAAAAATTAAAAAAACTTGGGGCAGCACGCTAGTGGGCCGGCCCATGCTAGCAGCGCTGCAGGTGCCGGATCGTTAACGGGCGCCTGCAGCGCTGTATAGGAGCTCCCGACTATTTCTGGTTTTAAGCTAGACGGTAGTTTGCTCTCGCTGAAGGTTTTCCCTCTATCACGTCGCGTTGGGCCGGACCATTCGCGCGCGTAGGAAGTAATAATGGCAGATTCTCAAAAAAATAGCTAGTAAAAATAACACAGGACATGGAAGAAAATGAATCGCAGCATGGTATCAAACCCGGGTTTCCTAGATACGAGATAGCGACGCTAGTCACTCCGCCCTGTGTTCAGTTCATGATGTACTGTAGGTCGCGGCCTACTTAATGTAAAAGAGCCGATTTCCTTCCTATGTCTTGCATAAAGAATGCCAAAAACAAAAAACAAAACAAAACAGAAAACGGGGTGGTGTTTCCGCGCGTGGGCCGACTCAACTGGCGGTTCGCTTCAGCGAGGGGTGCCCTCCTGTCTCGCTTAATGCGAGACATAGGGGCGCTCGGAACCGCCTGCATGATGTATGCTCATTCGGCCGTGCGGGCTGCCTAATTTGCTTACATGGGCCGGATGGTCTACTTTTGCTGGGCTGGGCCTATCGATGCTTAGTAGTAAAAATAATTTTGTAATTTTGGACGTTAGGCTCGAGCCTATAGAACCCTCACCGATAGATTCGTCACTGCCTCAGATATAACGCACGAGGTGATGCAGGAGCAGACCCCCCCCCCCCCCCCACACACACACAAGGTGATCCAGGAGCTGCGTAACATCCCATTGTTGGGAGCACCGGATATTTTTCCCCTCCACAAGCCAGCGGAGTCGATTAAAATGAATTTCAGCCTTCTGCAAAGTCATTCTTTAGTTTGTAGATATTTGCTCTTTTTGTCAGCTTATTACACTCACAATATTGTTTATTTTTTTCAAAACCAAATTGGGTTGGCCGCTACAAAAACGAAAGATCAACCCTGGCCGCCGGTGTCGGCATTGCAGTTCTCGGGGGCAAAGTAGACCCTGTCGACGACAAGGTCGTAGATGAAGCGCGTGCCCAGTTGCTGTATCGCGCCGATGATGGTGATGTGTGTGCTCGGTGACACGGTGAGGCAGATGTCTTGCTCTTGCGTGATGAATAACTTATTCGGCGAGAGCATGAGGTCCTGCTCATGCTCGAAGTGCAGCGTCACCATCGGCAACTGTGAGAGGATGGCACGGGTTGCGCGGAAGCAGAGGCCGAAGTTGGTGCGGGGCACCCGCGTCACCCCGATCCTCCTACCGTGCTCTGCCAGGGTGTGCTCCAGGATGTCATACGCAGCCTTGACCATCACACCCCAGGGTGTCCCGGCGTCGATCACGCACCCGCTATGCCACCTGCCGTCGTCGAGCTGTCGACGCCTGAACACCTCCGCCAGGTTGCCGCGCAGCCGCGACCCGGCAACGCTGATGCCGACGAGGTTGACGAAGTAGGAGCTATCCTCGGGGTAGAGCATCCTGGTGCTCCTCATGTGCCTTGTGTCCACCGGGATGTCGTTACCGAACCGGACGAAGCCGTGCTGGTTTGCCGACCCGGGCACGAAGAGGCAATAGGAGAAGCGATGCAAGCCGTCACGACGAAGGAACCAGATGAGTGACGGGTACGTCTTACCCAGGCCACAGACGCCAGCGACCACCCCATGGCTCTTGAAACTCGCGGTGGTGTGCGCGCAACCAATGATGACGGTAGGAATGACCGCCAACATGGCGCCGTGGCCCGAGGCCGCGAAGGATAGGGTCTCTGCGCCTAGCGCCCCACTCGCCTGCGAGCCACCGGGGCGGGTGGGGGTGGCATGGAACCTACACACGTTGTGCCCCGGCGGCGAGCAAATGTGTTTCGTGGGTGCGAGTGGGTGGAATGACGGCGAGGTCGCCGGGTTGAAGGGCGGCGGCACCTGCTGAAACAGGTGTTGGATCGGCGCACACTGCATCCACGTCAGGCTGCTGGTCATCTCCATCGCAAGGGTGTACGTATGGAGGCCATGGCCCATCCCGACACCGGTGGCAACGGTGTACCTCCCTTGGAAAAGGTGCACGTGCGGCCGAAGCACGTTGGTGTCGAGCCCAATTGGCCCGTTTAGGTGCAGGAAGCCGTCGTCGTCGACGTGGATGGTACTGTTCCAGCCGGGGCTGGGACCAGGCGCAGGCTGAAGCCACCGCTGCGGCCTGTTGTGGCATTGGCAACTACGACGGCGATGAGGACGGGGTGGAGGAGTGCCGCAAGCACTAGAGGGACGAGGAGAGCGTGCACGGCGAGCTCCATGAATGGAATCCGTCGCAGCAATGCAGACAAACTAAGGCTGGCTAATCTGTTGGTTTGTGCACACAATAGTGAGTATGCTTTTATCTCGAGAGCTGGACTGTTGGAGGTGGGTTTGGCTGCATTTACTATGAACCAAAAATTCTTTGTTCAGATTTGCGTATCCCTTGCACACTTCATATAGAGAAGGGTTTGACTGCATTTAATGTGAATAAAAAGAAAATCCCGGGTTGGGTTTCACGTACCTTGCAACCCTCCATGTAAATGTGGGTATGGCTGCATTTATTAGGAATCCAAAATTCCTTGTTGAGATTTTCATATCTCTTTCACGACCCACGTAGAGAGGAGGATTTTCCTGCATTTATTATGAGTCGATAATCGCTTGTTGAGTATCCTTTGCACACGTTCATGTACTATGAATTAATTTATGTCATTTCTTTAATACAGATAGGTGCACGAAGGTCCGAGAAGGTTTCATAGTTCAAAGCAGCCACATTGCAAAAGCTCAAACAAGGACGCAAAAAGAAAGGAAATTACAACCAGTCCAGACATTTTCATGAGGGCCCTAATCTCAGAATATAAAACGCAATTGGGTCCAAATTGCAGCTCCGATGGAGGTCCAAGCCTTGTCGTCGCTGCACACGACACAACTTCCGACAATATGACCGCCACCACTGTATCTCGAGCAGCTACGTATGCCAGGGAAAATAGAAGTGGCCACCACACTGTCTCTACACTGCCTCCCTTTCGGCAGATTTGCCGAGAGGGAGCTGGTAAGATGCAAAAGTTCCACCCTTCGGCCACAGGATTTGCCGAAAAGGCTATGAAAGAATGCCATCGAACGTTCTGCGGGTGCCAAGGCTCCATCACAAACATTGAAGAAGGATCACCAGCACCCAATCGACGGGATCCCGACCTTATCTCGTCCCGTTGCTTGTCCCAATCAGCAAGATGGTGACTCAAGAATGAGCCAAAAGAGTAGGCAATCCCCCAGATCAAGGAGGCATGCAAAATAATTAGTGGTGATGCCGGTGTTACATCCACCGACAAGTTCAAGCCCAAGCCCATGGAGCACCGCAATTGGAAGGGTGTTATATCCACCGACAAGGTCAAGCCCCAACCCATGGAGCACCACAATTGGAAGGGTGTTATATCCACCGACAAGGTCAAGCCCCAACCCATGGAGCACCGCAATTGGAAGAACAACAGTCGCTAACCGCCACACGCTGCTCTAATACGACGGTGGTGCTCTCGAGTCTGGCATGAAGTCAAACGTCCCTCCTCTACTCCCGGCCATCGTCACTGCCGGAGAAGAAAGGGGACCGGGTCGGGCCCTAGTCACGAGAGATTCAAACAAGGAGTTTGCTGGTAGTACTAGCTTATTTCATTCACTATAATTCACTAACATTTTTAACCATTCAATTTGATTTGCTTCTTGATTCGTGTTGCATTCCCCTTCCTTATCTTTTTCTATCTACCGTTGAGCTTTCTATACCTGGAACTATTGTTGGCCCGTCAGTAGCAGCAACGGTTGATAAGGTTACCTGCATAAGGAGTTTGCTGGTTAGCGGTCACATAGAGATGAGAGAGAAGGACTAGGTGGGAGCGAGGCCATAAAAGGAGCCAACTATTTTTCGCGGTCTCTATGAAAGCCCATAAAAGACCCATCAACGTACAAGTACCTAGCCCAGATTACTTAGCCCATGTACGAGCAAACATTAGGAACTTTAGCGTGCACTCAAACCAAACGAAAAAGAGCTGTCCTATACACAACACAAAATAGCACGAACGTTAGAGCTGAATCGCAGCTTGCTTGAATTCAGACATGGGTGGCAACATCCCTGAACCGAGCAGGAACTACATTTGCTCACTGTAGCTCTCTTTGATCCATAATACTTCTGAATTTCCAATGGCGACGTATGATCGAATCCTAATTAGGGAGAAAATTCGAACAATATGCCTCCCAATTGCTCGGCCAAAGTCTGGAATCATCAACCACCAGTGTCTCTCAGCCATATAAACATCTAAAGGTTCAATAAAGGTTACCATCAGAAAGTAGCAATTAACTCATCAAGCAACTGCTTGCCAAGGCTTAGCTCTTATAGGCAATTGCTTTTACCAAAAAAGCTAGCAGGAAGTAAAGTAAAAATGTAGATAACTGTCCATCACCGAGAGAAGCATCCTGAAGCCTTAACAGTTAACACTAGTGAAGAGATTATTGAGATTCAGGTTCAGGGTGAATCTGTCTTTCCTTTATCAACCAGGGAATCCGAATGGTCAGGTAGTGCATTTCGAATTCTGGATAAACAGTGCGCATGCATGTACAGAGGAGGAGCTTCCATGTCAAGTCTTCGAAGAAATTAGTCTTTAAGAATTAAGACTGTTAAGTTGCGAGAAATGATGTTCTACCATGCACGGGATATCCCGTGCATGGCTAAGCCATCCATTTTTTGGAGATTCGGATGCATGCAGATCTGGTCTGCTCTATTTTCATTGCATGTTGCTTATTCAATTGCATCTATTCCTTCATATTCTACTACTCTTGTGTCTTGTCACATCAACCATTTATTACTATACTTCATCCACCAGAGAATGCACAGAAGTTATGCTTTGTCCACCGTCTCATGTCTTGCTTCACCCCCACATGTTTTTTCACATGTTTACAAATTAGAAATCATTTTATCTTATACACCACAATTTCAATAGAAGATGCATCTGCATATTTGTGCTTCTCGTGACGAGGACTTTCAAACAAGAACATTCTCGAATATATTTCGACAAGTTTTAAAAATCAAATTTTGAAACACGGTGAAACTTTATTAAACACGATCTCGTTTAAAATTTCACTAAAATATTTTTGTGTCTGATCTTCTTTAAAAGGTCTCATCGCGAGGATTACAAATATGCAAATAAATCATAAATCAAACTTGAGGTTCATAATCTATGTGGGTTTCAAATATCCTCAACTTAAAATATAGTACTAATTGACTAGGAGAAAAGAGATAGGCTGATAGGTAGAGTAGGTAACAACGGAGTAAATCCAGAGGGTGATGTGGACATCTGTGGCACGCCAGAGATCGTCAGGGAGAGTGGGTGGGGACTGCTCACTAGTAGAAAAAGGGCCATTTGTCCCGGTTCATAAGGCCCATCTGTCCCGGTTGTGGAACTGGGACTAAATGGTCGTTACTAAAGCCCTAGGCCATTAGTCCTGGTTCTTACACGAACCGGGACAGATGGGCCTCCACGTGGCCGCTGCGGCGAGCCCAGGTAGGAGGGCCTTTGGTCTCGGTTGGTGGCACCAACCGGGACCAAAAGGCATCCATGCGTCAGCAGCAGGCATGAGCTGAGGTTTTTGTTTTTTTGAAAGGGGGTGGTTTAGGGGTTTTGGGGGTTAATTTAGGTTGTTAGCTAGCTAATAGAGAGAAGTGTCCTCTCTTATCTCCGTGCTTGGTTTACCAACGCTACTGCTATGCCTAAACATGGCTTAGATTAAAGTGAAGGCAACATATGGTGCATGTCGAAAGTAATACTAATCCTAACTTGATCAAGTTTGGATTGTACTACTTTCAACATGCACCACATGCATGTTGCCCTCACTTCAATCCAATCCATGTTCATTTCACCCACTGATATATAATAACTCTTCATGCTCGCATCATGCATCATCATAATAACAAGTCCTACTAATCATCATCATACAACTTCTACTCGTTATTAATAACAAGTCATACGATCATCATCCTCATAGTCATCGAACCAACCCTACTTAATTGTTCTTAGCACATAATCATCAGTATTAGGTAGGACCTAAATACCCTCTTTAAGGTAAAATAGCATAAAACAATATAGACCCTGACTCTCCATTATGGAGAATGGAGATCATCCTGTCTCCAATTCTTGCGCTTCGCTTCCTTTTGCTTCCAAGAACCTCCTTACGACTATCCATACATTTTTTCCATTCTTTGATTAGCATGTCTCCACTTCTTTTAGAAATCCGGTATGGACAGTTGAGATTCGTAGGATGACCTAGATATATGTTCAAAACATCAAGGCTACCATTCTGATACATCAAATGAGGCACACAATCCATCGGGATTCTCTGTTGAAAAACATAGTAATAACTTCATAGTTAGGAATGATGTACTAGTTTTAGAAGTATGCAAAAGATGCACGGATGTCGTAATAGTAAAAAATCTTACTAGGGTATCTCCATGGTAGTTACCGTAGTTCAACACGTGCACTAGTGGCACGTATTGACCATAATGTTGAGGAGTTTGATTGTAGATATTGTAATTCTCAAGATCAGTACAAAATGCGATCAGATGATTTTTCTCCTGATAAGTTAATTCGGAGCCATCGGTGTAGTGGGTTTTGTCTACCATCTTCCGCACATTCTTTGAAGAATGAAAATAAGCTGTCAATGGAAATAAGCTGTCGACTATTTTGAAATAAACAATATAAATTAGTTAATAACTATGTTTGAGAAACTCACATAGCGGTAGAATTGGAGGCGTATCAACAAGGACCCAAATGTCCATATTGTCTTGCTCGATTTCAGGATCACCAAGATCCATGGTGACAAGCATATCCTCATGAAAACCATACATCTTGCAAAGTGCTTCCCTTTTTTGCAACCAAAATGGGTTACGCTCTCAGAATTGTACAATTTTACGTCGAAATCCATACCATGATGGGTCCTTAGGTGAATTTTCTTTGTTTCCATACTTTCATGGTCTTCAAAACCCATCCTCTCCAAGACATAGCGTCTTGCATGGCATGGGATAAGCTAGTCGAATTGTAAAAGATGAAAATTACACGTTGAAATAGTTGAAGTCGTGCTTAATTACGAAAAAAACACTTGTCGTCGTTGCGTACCGTTTCAACATCGAAGGTCTCCTCGAGCTTAATGCTGAAGCGCCGATCTTCGTCTAGGTGAGGCCTGTCGCACAGACCTCGGTCGTCGTGGCACCAGTCGCACTCCCCCGGGAGACTTTCGTCGTCCGAGTACGACATTTCCTATGTTCATAATTCAAATATTAAACTTGTACAATTAAATATATGTACTAAAAAACCTAAATTAGATCATTATTATTCATCACGGGTTGACTATCGGTCTGTCGAGTCTTTTCTTGAAAACTCTCAGCTCACGTGGTATACATATTCGACCGTCGGTGATGATAGTTCCTCCTTTCATTCCCGAGTGCATTACACCAAATTGTCTAGCACACGGGAATGAAGGAGAAGCTACCACCACGACAATAGTCGGGATTCTTTGTCCTCTCATATATATATGGTGGAGACTCCCCCTCACTGATTCCTGTCTGACATTTGCGACCGTCGGTGATGGTAGCTCCTCCTTTCGTTCTCGAGTGCATTACACCAAATTGTCTAGCACACGGGAACGAAGGAGAAGCTACCCCCACGACAACAGTCGGGATTCTTCGTCCTCTCATATATGGTGGAGACTCAACAAACTTAAAGTCAACCCAAAATATCGTTTAATTATCTTTCTAAAAAAGGACATATCGAGCGCTTGAAATTTGCCGGAATGGAAATATACATGTTTTTATCTACATCATATGAGCATTCAAACTTGATGGCCATTACATTTCAATGGTTGAAAATATGAGCAAAAACATTTCAAAATATCTTATAGGACTCATGTTGACATGGAGATTTGGCTGGTCTCACCTCGAGGTCGGAGGGGGGGTCGGTGACGGGGACGACGGCCGGGATGATGGAGGGGGCTCCTAGATTTCTGCAAAAACAAAAACCCTATAAGCTATCAACTAATCAAATGCATACGCCTTGCACAGTGCTCTCCAATTTTAGCATTCAAAGTAGGAGTAGTTTTTCAATTTGAGCATTCAATAAGCAAAACCAAATCGTAAAATAAAGTAGTATTCAAATTAGCATGCATTCAGTTATAAGCAAAACTACATCATCTCTTGCGTCCGTACATCATCGAATATTATCACTAATACACCTCGAATACTATCATACATATAGTATCGCTAATACAGCTAGAACCGTAGCACCCGACGGGTATCGGCGCGGGCGGTGGACACCCAAAGAGAAGGAACCATCACAGGTATTGTCGAACCTGCCCTCCAACGCAACCATGTAGCGACGGACGTGCTCGTCCTCCTCGCTGACACGGTGACGTACCACCTCCGCGGTGTCCGGAAGCCTCGGCACCATCACTGGCCCACGCGATCGCCACCAAACAAGGATCGGGTCAACGACGGGTTGGCTTCTCACCAACCTACGCCTCCCGGAAGGTAGCACCTCCCAATACCAGCCCGGCGGAGCCCAGTCCCGGACATGGCCCCTCTGGTCAAGCAGGCCTCCTCCGCCGAGTCGACGACGAGGATGCGGGATAGGCATCGTCGACGTAGATGCGGGAATAATTGCTTGAACTAAAAAAAATAAACTAGTTCTATTAATTTTCTTGCTAAAAATAAACTACTTCTATAGTAAAATAAAGTAGTTTTATTAAATCAACTAGTTCAACTACTAAGCACTTAGTATAAATAAAATAAAGTAGTACTTACTAAAAATAAACTACTTCTATAGTAAAATAAAGTAGTTTTATTAAATCAACTAGTTCAACTACTAAGCACTTAGTATAAATAAAATAAAGTAGTACTTACTAAAAATAAACTACTTCTATAGTAAAATAAAGTAGTTTTATTAAATCAACTAGTTCAACTACTAAGCACTTACTATAAATAAAATAAAGTAGTACTTACTAAAAATAAACTAGTTTAACTAGTTATATTATTTTTCTAACTAATTATATTAAACACTTTCTAAGTAGTACTTACTAAAAGTTATCGGGGAGGGGGGTATATCGACAATGACATACCCAATAAAAAATAAGAAGAGGAAGATGAAGAAAAAAAGAGGAGAAGAAGAAAGGAATAGAGGAGGAGATCGAAGAAAAAAAAGAAGAAAAAAAGAGGAGAAGAAGAAAGGAATAGAGGAGAAGAAGAAGAAATAGAATAATCTTCTTCTTCTCCTCTATTCCTTTCTTCTTCTCCTCTTTTTTTCTTCTTCTTTTTCATCTTCTTATTTATTTCTCCTCCTCTTCTTCTTCTTCTTCTTCTTCTTCTTCTTCTTCTTCTTCTTCTTCTTCTTCTTCCTCTTCTTACTTTCCTTTTTCCTCTCCTGCTTTTTCTTTTAAATATGAACATATACATAAATGACTTTGATCATACACAATTTTCCTATACATACACAATATGAACATATACATAAATTGACAAAGAAAATTCTATGAACAAAAAAAATCATAAAAATTCTATGAACAAAATTACAACAGAAAAAAATCATAAAAATTCTATGAACAAAATAAAAATTCTATGAACAAAATTACAATAGAAAAAATTCATAAAAATTCTATGAAAAAAATTGACATATTATTTGCATATGAACATACAAACATTTGCATATTCAACAATAATATCACCAAAAAAATCTATGAACATAAAAAAATTTCTAACTTTTGCATATTCTTTTATGAACAAATTACAACAACTAAACATCTAAATTAATACAACTACACATCTAAATTAATACACCTACACATCTAAACTTAATTAGCTAGAAAATGCATATGCATATAGGGCGCCCGACGACGAGGAGAATGAGCTTACTGCAGGGGGCGGCGACAAGGAGGCAGGGCACGGGGACGGCGACGGTGACGAGGAAGCAGGGCACGGCGACGGCGACGGTGGGGTAAGGGCGTGGCGACGGGCGACAAGAGGAGGCAGGGCCGGCGGCGTCGGGGCAGGGGTGGAGCGGGGCGGCGACGGCGTCGGGGCGGCGCGGGACGGCGTCGGGGCGGCACGGGACGGCGTCGGAGGCAGGGGCGACGACGGCGACGGCGAGGCAGAGGGGCAGCCTGGCGGCGTTGTCGGGGCGGGATCGAAGAACTGAACGAAAATTTTCACAAGTGTTGATTATATAGACAGAGCATTGGTCCCGGTTCGTGCCACCAACCGGGACCAATGCCCCCCTTTAGTCCCGGTTAGTGCCACCAACCGGGACCAAAGGTCTCTTTTCAGTAGCCCAAAGGGCGGGAAGCAGAGACCTTTGGTCCTGGTTGGTGGCACCAACCGGGACCAAAGGTGGGCATTGGTCCCGGTTGATGCCACGAACCGGGACCAAAGGTGGGCATTGGTCCCGTTTTGAGCCACCAACCGGGACCAATAGCCTGTGCCTGGCACAACCGCGGTGGATGTTTAGTCCCACCTCGCTAGCTGAGGGGCTTCCGCACCAGTTTATAAGCGCGGCTGTGCCTCCCCTTTCGAAATCCTCTGAATTGCAGGCTTACGGGCCTAAACACACTGTATCTGCCTGTGGGCCTGAATCCTGGCCCATGTGTGGGTTTCTAGTCGTATTCAGGCCGTGGTTGCCCAGTAGGTGGCATTTTTTTAATTTTTTCCAGTGTTTTTGTTTTCTTTGTTGCTTTATTTTTTATTTTGTTTCTACTTACAACAAAATACTTACTGTTGCTATATTTATTTATTTTATTAAGGTTTATTTATTTTATTTTATTATAGTTTATTTTATTTTATTATAGTTTATTTTATTTTATTTTGTTTCTACTTATTTATTTTATAAAAGTTTATTTTATTTTATTTTATTTTGTTTCTACTTATTTATTTTATTTTATTTTGTTTCTACTTATTTATAAAAGTTTATTTTGTTTATACTTATTTATTTTATTTTATTGTTTCTTTTTGTGTTTATATTATGAAAATTCTTTTTGCTTTTAATGTTTTGAATAGAAAATACTTTGATAATTTTAGTT
Source organism: Triticum aestivum (assembly GCF_018294505.1). Taxonomy (NCBI): domain Eukaryota; kingdom Viridiplantae; phylum Streptophyta; class Magnoliopsida; order Poales; family Poaceae; genus Triticum; species Triticum aestivum. The sequence goes on from NC_057814.1 coordinate 601,453,580, forward strand.
GCATAAATTCTATATAATTTTAGTTTCAATAATACTAGAGGTTTATAAAAGCTTTTTAGTTGATTCCTTTAGTACCGGTTCTAAGGCTGTTACAAAGGCATTTCATTTGGTACCGGTTCTAAGGCTGGGGCCCCATGAGCACCTTTAGTACCGGTTCGTGGCATGAACCGGTAAAAGAGTTTTTTAGTTGATTCTTTCTGCAGCTGTTTTTTAGTCCCACCTCGCCAAGCGAGAGGCACTCGCAGCGGTTTATAAGCCCTGAGTGCAGAGACGATGAAGGAGAGGCGCAATGCTCACCTGCACGTTGCTTAGCTTCAGGCCTTGAGGAAGTGGTGTAGACTGCACGGAGCTATCAGGGTTTCGGACGAAAACTACACATAGCTCCATGCAGTCTACACTATTTCCTCAAGGCCTGAAGCTAAACAACGTGCAGGTGAGCATTGTGCCTCTCTTTTATTTTTAATAACTTATTACAACTCCGGACTTCTTGTGTGTTCAAAATGCAACATTTAAAGCCACATCATCAATTTTCAACCCTTTCTGACTTCATTTGTTATTTTTCATGCATTTACTGATTTTTTTGAGCTATAAGACCCTGAAATTGAAAAGCATTTCAAATGAACTACGAAAAGGTTGAAAGTTGGCATGGTATCATCATTTCACCCACATAGCATGTGCTGAAAAGTTGAGAGGGTTACGACAAAAACTGGATGCACTTCGTCTACAAAACGGACAATCTGTTTCGAGATATCAGGGTTTCATACGGAAACTCGTCTGTTACAATAGGCATTTCAAATGAACTACGAAAAGGTTGAAAGTTGGCATGGTATCATCATAATAGTTGTGGAGAGAAAGTCTTCACTTGTTCTTCGCTTGTGTCCTTTGCTTATTGCGCCGTAACCATGGATAATCTTCATCGTTTATCAGGATGCTTGGGTCAGCCTTGACTTTGAAGGGAGGAATTTCATGAAACTTTTCATAATCTTCAGACATGTCTGTCTTGCCCTCCACTCCCACGATGTCCCTTTTTCCTGAAAGAAGTATGTGGCGCTTTGGCTCATCGTATGATGTATTCGCTTCCTTATCTTTTCTTTTTCTCGGTTTGGTAGACATGTCCTTCACATAGATAACCTGTGCCACATCATTGGCTAGGACGAATGGTTCGTCAGTGTACCCAAGGTTGTTCAGATCCACTGTTGTCATTCCGTACTGTGGGTCTACCTGTACCCCGCCTCCTGACAGATTGACCCATTTGCACTTAAACAAAGGGACCTTAAAATCATGTCCGTAGTCAAGTTCCCATATGTCCACTATGTAACCATAATATGTGTCCTTTCCCCTCTTGGTTGCTGCATCAAAGCGGACACCGCTGTTTTGGTTGGTGCTCTTTTGATCTTGGGCGATCGTGTAAAATGTATTTCCATTTATCTCGTATCCTTTGTAAGTCAATACAGTCGAAGATGGTCCCCTGGACAATGAGTACAACTCATCACAAACAATGTTGTCACCTCTGAGACGTGTTTCCAACCAACTGCTAAAAGTCCTGATGTGTTCACATGTAATCCAGTCGTCACACTGCTCTGGGTGTTTGGAGCGCAGACTGTTCTTGTGTTCATCGACATACGGGGTGACCAAGGTAGAGTTCTGTAGAACTGTTTAGTGTGCTTGAGACCAAGAATGCCCGTCCCTGCATATTATTGAGTCCCCTCCAAGCGTGCCTTTTCCAGTCAATCTCCCCTCATAGCGCGATTTAGGGAGACCTATCTTCTTAAGGCCAGGAATGAAGTAAACACAAAACCCAATGACGTCCTCTGTTTGATGGCCCATGGAGATGCTTCCTTCTGGCCTAGTGTGGTTACAGACATATTTCTTTAGGACTCCCATGAACCTCTCAAAGGGGAACATATTGTGTAGAAATACGGGGCCCAAAATTACAATCTCGTCGACTAGATGAACTAGGACGTGCGTCATGATATTGAAGAAGGATGGTGGGAACACCAGCTCGAAACTGACAAGACATTGCGCCACATCACTCCTTAGCCTTGGTATGATTTCTGGATCGATCACCTTCTGAGAGATTGCATTGAGGAATGCATATAGCTTCACAATGGCTAATCGGACGTTTTCCGGTAGAAGCCCCCTCAATGCAACCGGAAGCAGTTGCGTCATAATCACGTGGCAGTTTCTCAGACTTTAGGTTCTGGAACTTTTTCTCTGGCATATTTATTATTCCCTTTATATTCGACGAGAAGCCAGTCGGGACCTTCATACTGAGCAGGCATTCAAAGAAGATTTCCTTCTCTTCTTTGGTAAGAGCGTAGCTGATAGGACCTTCATACTACTTTGGAGGCATGCCGTATTTTTCGTGCAAACGTTGCAGGTCCTCCCGTGCCTCAGGTGTATCTTTTGTCTTCTCATACACGCCCAAGAAGCCTAGCAGGTTCACACAAAGGTTCTTCGTCACGTGCATCACGTCGAATGAAGAGCGGACCTCTAGGTCTTTCCAGTAGGGTAGGTCCCAAAATATAGATTTTTTCTTCCACATGGGTGCGCATCCCTCAGTGTCATTCGGAACAGCTAGTCCGCCGGGACCCTTTCCAAAGATTACGTGTAAATCATTGACCATAGCAACACTACAAAAAAAAGACACATCCGTGACATTTTGGGCCGAACGAATTTTTTTCCTGTCATACATATGACACTTCTATGACGATAATTGTGACAAAACCCGGTATCATCATAGATGTGGTGGGCTCCTACTTCTATGACAAAAAATCATGACAGAAAATGGGCTTTTCGTCCTGGGCGGGCCGGAGACGCAGCTGCATGACATTCTTTGGGCCGTCCATGACGAAAAAACCATGGTAGAAGCGAGGGCGAGGAAAATTTCTGGGAGTTCCCGGTTACGGTGGGAGGTCGGGGGCCGAGCGATGCGCGTTTCTTTCGTACACGTACGCGCGTGTGTGCGACGCGTTGGCTCTAACTGAACCCGAGCGAGGCGTTGGGCTCTAACTGAACCCGAGTCATTGCACTGCAGGCTACGCGTTACTGAACCCGAGCGATCGATCGATGGCTGTTAACTGAACCCGATCGAGCGATTCCTTCGCTACTGCTGCTAACTGAAGCCGATCGATGCTGCCTCTGGATGAACAGTGAGCGTTGCTGGGGGGTTTGGATGAACAGTTCCCGGTGGGGGTGGATGAACAGGGCCCCGTGGTGTTGCCTCTGGATGAACAGGACCCTGATCGATCGAGCCGGTTGTGGCAGGATGAACAGGACCCCGTGGAGGGCAGGATGAACAGGACCACCCCGTGGAGGACAGAATGAACAGTAGACGGTGGAGGGCTGGATGAACAGTAGCCCGTGGAGGGGTGGTTGAACAGGAGCCCGTGGAGAGGGCTGGTTGAACAGTAGCCGGTGGAGTAGCGCGTGGTGGAGGCTGGATGAACAGGAGCCCGTGGATGAACAGTCGCAGGTGGAGGCTGGAGGAGGTCGACGGTGGATGAACAGTAGCCCGTGGAGGCGGGAGGGGGTCGACGGTGGAGATGAACAGTGTCCCGTGGAGTCCCGTTTTGCGGTACGCCACACCCCTCCCGTTGAACAGGACCCCCGTTTCGACCGTAGCGCTCCAACACAAGTCCGTTTTCTCCGTTTTGCAGTACGCCACACCCCTCCCGATCAACAGGACCCCTGTTTCGACCGTAGGAGGTCCGTTTCCTCCGTTTTGCGGTACGCTAGACCCCTCCCGATGAACAGGATTCCGTTTCAAACGTGGCCGGTCGAACACAAGGCCGTTTCCTCCGTTCTGCGGTACGCCAGGCCTCGTTTCCATCGGCTGTTCCGTCCAAGCCCTCCCGATGAACACGACGACGCATTCCGTTCCGACCCAGCCGGTTGGCTCCCCATGAACACGACAACGACGCTGTTTCTCCGTTCCGACCCATCCATGTACACGAGCCCTGGCTGTACGTATGCGCGAGTAGGCGTTCGAGACCCTGCCCGTATGTACGTACGTGGCTGTATTTTCTTTCTTGCACACTGGCTGCTGTACGTACGTGTACATGCTACGTGCACGCCTCTACTACGACACGTGCACGCCTCTACATCGACCAGTATGTACGTACACGTTCGCTACATTTGACAATGCTACGTACGCTTCGACCAGGTGGGTCCCGACTGTCAGGCACTTCCTTGCCTGCGAAGATGTAGCTGGTGGGTCCCAGCAGTCAGGGGGGCGAATCGTTTTTTTTGCCCGGACGCACTTCTTTGCGTGCGAAGATGTAGCTGGTGGGTCCCAGCAGTCAGGGGGAAACGTTTTTTTGCGAAATACAGTGGCCCGTCCAGTGGGTCCCAGCTGTCAGGTGGAGGAATCATTATTTTCCGCGTAATAAGGAGGCACTTCCTTGCTGCGGCCGTGGACCCAGCTGTCAGGCTCTCCACGTATAGTCCACGTCCGATGGAAGTCGTTCCTTGACCACGTTGACCACGCCGCACCGAGAGAACTAGGGCGGTGGACGACGGCGAGGACTAGGAAGGGGACGACGGGGAGCCGGGGAAGACGCGGCAGTGGAAGCCCGCGCGGAGAGGAGTACGAGGGTTCACTGGTTCGGCTGCGGTGTGAGGCTGCCGTCGCCGCAGGGCCTGGCCAGCGATGGGAATAGTAGGGGGCGGTGAGGCCTCCGCGGCAGCACAGCCGGCCACGGGAGGCAGGAGCATGCGGCACGACCGGCGCTGCTTTGGGCGGCTGGAGCAAGAAGACCAGAGGTTGAAGAAGCACTACGGCCGTTGGATGGACATCGTACGGTCACTGGAGCTACAATCGTTCATATTGACTAAAGTTGACAAAGGCCCCCGTCCCAGTCAACTTAGTAGGCCCACAAGTCAGCCTCCCACCATGGTGGGTCCCAGCTAGCAGGGGGAGTATTCATTTTTTTGTGCGTAATAAGGAGGCACTTCCTTGCGTGCGAAGATATAGCTGGTGGGTCCGAGCTGTCAGCGGTGGTAACGTTTTTTTCGCGAAATACAGAGGCCCTTTCGGTGGGTCCCTGATGTCAGGTGGATGAATCATTATTTTGCGCGTAATAAGGAGGCATTTCCTTGCGTGCGACCGTGGACCCAGCTGTCGGCCTCTCCACGTACAGTCCACTTCAGATGCATGTCGGTCGTTGACCACGTTGAACAGGCCGCGTTGAGAGCACCAGGGAGGTGGACGACGGCGAGGCCTAGGAAGGGAATGACACGGAGGCAGGGAAGACTCGGCAGTTGTTTCCCATGCGGAGGGGAGTACGACTGTACGAGGGTTTACTGGTTCGTCTGCCGTCGCCGGAGAATAACAGCAGGTGTGGGTGATGAAGGAAATATGCCCTAGAGGCAATAATAAAGTTATTATTTATTTCCTTATATCATGATAAATGTTTATTATTCATGCTAGAATTGTATTAACCGGAAACATGATACATGTGTGAATAGATAGACAAATAGAGTGTCACTAGTATGCCTCTACTTGACTAGCTCGTTGATCAAAGATGGTTATGTTTCCTAGCCATAGACATGAGTTGTCATTTGATTAACGAGATCACATCATTAGGAGAATGATGCGATTGACTTGACCCATTCCGTTAGCTTAGCACTCGATCGTTTAGTATGTTGCTATTGCTTTCTTCATGACTTATACATGTTCCTATGACTATGAGATTATGCAACTCCCGTTTACCGGAGGAACACTTTGTGTGCTACCAAACGTCACAACGTAACTGGGTGATTATAAAGGTGCTCTACAGGTGTCTCCGAAGGTACTTGTTGGGTTGGCGTATTTCGAGATTAGGATTTGTCACTCCGATTGTCGGAGAGGTATCTCTGGGCCCTCTCAGTAATGCACATCACTTAAGACTTGCAAGCATTGCAACTAATGAGTTTGTTGCGAGATGATGTATTACGGAACGAGTAAAGAGACTTGCCGGTAACGAGATTGAACTAGGTATTAAGATACCAACGATTGAATCTCGGGCAAGTAACATACCGATGACAAAGGGAACAACGTATATTGTTATGCGGTCTGACCGATAAAGATCTTCGTAGAATATGTGGGAGCCAATATGAGCATCCAGGTTCCGCTATTGGTTATTGACCGGAGACGTGTCTCGGTCATGTCTACATAGTTCTCGAACCCGTAGGGTCCGCACGCTTAAAGTCAGATGACGGTTATATTATGAGTTTATGTGTTTTGATGTACCGAAGGAGTTTGGAGTCCCGGATGAGATCAGGGACATGACGAGGAGTCTCGAAATGGTCGAGACGTAAAGATCGATATATTGGACGACTATATTTGAACATCGGAAAGGTTCCGAGTGATTCGGGTATTTTTCGGAGTACCGGAGAGTTACGGGAATTCGTATTGGGCCTTAATGGGCCATACGGGAAAGGAGAGAAAGGCTCCAAAGGGTGGCTGCACCCCTCCCCATGGACTAGTCCGAATTGGACTAGGGAGGGGGCGCGCCCCCTTCCTTCCTTCTCCTTCTCCCTTCCCTTCTCCTACTCCAACAAGGAAAGGAGGAGTCCTACTCCCGGTGGGAGTAGGACTCCCCCCTTGGCGCGCCCTCCTCCTAGGCCGGCCGCCTCCCCCCTTGCTCCTTTATATACGGGGGCAGGGGGGCACCCCATAGACACAACAATTGATCTATTGATCTCTTAGCCGTGTGCGGTGCCCCCCTCCATCATATTACACCTCGATAATATCGTAGCGGTGCTTAGGCGAAGCCCTGCGTCGGTACAACATCATCATTGTCACCACGCCGTCGTGCTGATGAAACTCTCCCTCAACACTCGGCTGGATCGGAGTTCGAGGGACGTCATCGAGCTGAACGTGTGCTGAACTCAGAGGTGGCGTGCGTTCGGTACTTGATCGGTCGGATCGTGAAGACATACGATTACATCAACCGCGTTGTGTTAATGCTTCCGCTTTCGGTCTACGAGGGTACGTGGACAACACTCTCCCTCTCGTTGCTATGCATCACCATGATCTTGCGTGTGCGTAAGAAATATTTGAAATTACTACATTCCCCAACAGGTGAGTAGAGGGATGGCTAGGCCAGCGATGGGAGTACGGTGGGGCGGTGAGGCCTGCGCGGCAGCAGAGCCGGCCGCGGGGAGGAGGGAGCAGGCAGTCCCGCCGGCGCTTGTTTGAGCGGCTGGAGCAGGAAGAGCAGAGATTGAAGAAGCACGACGGCCGTTGGATGGCCATCCAACAGTCACTGCTTGTGCATCAACCTTTTTTAGGAAAGCTTCAAATCTGTGAAAAACAGCATACAACCCATCTGCCATTATTTTTAATAATTTACAGCCCATTTGCTAATTATTAAGGTTTTTTTTGGAGCCCATATTCTTTTTGTTAGTATTACAGCCCATATTGTGGCCAGGGTTAAAAAATTATACGAAATTTTGCATATTTCAGTGTGGTCCGATCTGTTTTTAATCCTGAAATTTCGACTCACATTCAAACTGATTTTAAAAATAAATGTATATCAATATAAAATCCAACAAATTCTCCACATATAAAAATTAATGTAATTTAAAATCTTGAAATGAAAAAAAGATATTTGAAACTAATTGCCGGTTTGACGTGTTTTAAAAATGTACAACCCATTTCTCATTACTGATGGGCCATTTTCTCGGCCAGCCGAATGAAAGCTCTCCTCGTCTTGAAAGATTTGCAGCCCAACAGGCCTGACAATGCGACTTACTTGGCAAATCACAAAAAAAACTGGGCTGTGGCCGTGGACCTAGCTGTCAGCCTCTCCACGTACAGTACTCTTCCGATGGAAGTCGTTCCTTGACCACGTTGACCATGCCACATGGAGAGCACCACGGCGGTGGACGACGGCGAGGCCTAGGAAGGGGACGACGCGGAGCCGGGGAAGACGCGGCAGTGGAAGCCCGCGCGGAGAGGAGTACGAGGGTTCACTGGTTCGGCTGCGGTGTGAGGCTGCCATCGCCGCAGGGCCTGGCCAGCGGTGGGAATAGTAGGGGGCGGTGAGGCCTCCGCGGCAGCACAGCCGGCCAGGAGCATGCGACACGACCGGCGCTGCTTTGGGCAGCTGGAGCAAGAAGACCAGAGGTTGAAGAAGCACTACGGCCGTTGGATGGACATCGTACGGTCACTGGAGCTAGAATCGTTCATATTGACTAAAGTTGACAAAGGCCCCCGTCCTAGTCAACTTAGTAGGCCCACAAGTCAGCCTCCCACCATGCTGGGTCCCAGCTAGCAGGGGGAGTATTCATTTTTTTGTGCGTAATAAGGAGGCACTTCCTTGCGTGCGAAGATATAGCTGGTGGGTCCGAGCTGTCAGCGGCGGTAACGTTTTTTTCGTGAAATACAGAGGCCCTTTCGGTGGTTCCCTGATGTCAGGTGGAGGAATCATTATTTTGCACGTAATAAGGAGGCATTTCCTTGCGTGCGGCCGTGGAACCAGCTGTCGGCCTCTCCACGTACAGTCCACTTCAGATGCATGTCGGTCGTTGACCACGTTGACCAGGCCACGCCGAGAGCACCAGGGCGGTGGACGACGGTGAGGCCTAGGAAGGGAAGGACACGGAGGCAGGGAAGACTCGGCAGTTGTTTCCCACGCGGAGGGGAGTACGACTGTACGAGGGTTTACTGGTTCGTCTGCCGTCGTCGGAGAATAACAGCAGGTGTGGGTGAGTAGAGGGATGGCTAGACCAGCGATGGGAGTACGGTGGAGCGGTGAGGCCTGCACGGCAGCAGAGCCGGCCGCGGGGAGGAGGGAGCAGGTAGTCCCGCCGGCGCTTGTTTGAGCGGCTGGAGCAGGAAGAGCAGAGATCGAAGAAACACGACGGCCGTTGGATGGCCATCCAATAGTCACTGCTTGTGCGTCAACCTTTTTTTAGGAAAGCCTCAAATCTGTGGAAAACAGCATACAACTCATCTGCCATTATTTCTAATAATTTACAGCCCATTTGCTAATTATTAAGGTTTTTTGGAGCCCATATTCTTTTTGTTAGCATTACACCCCATATTGTGGCCACGGTTAAAAAATTATACGAAATTTTGCATATTTCGGTGCGGTCCGAACTGGTTTTAATCCCGAAATTTCGACTCACAATCTAACTAATTTTAAAAATAAATGTATATCAATATAAAATCCAACAAATTCTCCACGCATAAAAATTAATATAGTTTAAAATCTCAAAATGAAAAAAAAGATATTTGAAACTAATTGCCGGTTTGATGTGTTTTAAAAATGTACAGCCCATTTCTCATTACTGATGGGCCATTTTCTCGGCCAGCCGAATGAAAGCTCTCCTCGTCTTGAAAGATTTGCAGCCCAACAGGCCCGACCAAGCGATTTACTTGGCATATCACAAAAAAAACTGGGCTGTGACCGTGGACCCAGCTGTCAGCCTCTCCACGTACAGTACTCTTCCGATGGAAGTCGTTCCTTGACCATGTTGACCACGCCGCGCGGAGAGCACCACAGCGGTGGACGACGGTGAGGCCTAGGAAGGGGACGACGCGGAGCCGGGGAAGACGCGGTAGTGGAAGCCCGCGCGGAGAGGAGTACAAGGGTTCACTGGTTCGGCTGCGGTGTGAGGCTGCCGTCGCCGCAGGGCCTGGCCAGCGGTGGGAATAGTAGGGGGCAGTGAGGCCTCCGCGACAGCACAACCGGCCACGGGAGGCAGGAGCATGCGGCACGACCGACGCTGCTTTGGGCGGCTGGAGCAAGAAGACCAGAGGTTGAATAAGCACTACGGCCGTTGGATGGACATCGTACGGTCACTGGAGCTAGAGTCGTTCATATTGACTAAGTTGACAAAGCACTTCGTCCCCGTCAACTTAGTAGGCCCACAAGTCAGCCTCCCACCAAGGTGGGTCCCAGCTAGCCGGGGGAGTATTCATTTTTTTGTGCGTAATAAGGAGGCACTTCCGGTGGGTCCGAGCTGACAGCGGGGGGGCCGTTTTTTCAGGAAATACGGTGGCCGGTCAGGTGGGTCCCAGCAGTCAGGGGGCAAATGTTTTTTTCGCAAAATACGGTGGCCCGTCCAGTGGGTCCCTGCGGTCAGTTGGAGGAATCATTATTTTCCACGCAATAAGGAGGCACTTACTTGCTGCGGCCGTGGACCCAGCTGAGACTCTCCACGTACAGTATACTTCCGATGGAAGTCGTTCCTTGACCACGTTCACCTCGCCGTGTTCCGTTGCATGCATGCGTCCATGGGCGTGGTGCGTCCCCACTGTCAGCCTCTCACGTACAGTCATCTTCCGATGACTCTCGGTTGTTGACCATGTTGACCACACCGTGCCGAGCGCACCCAGACTGGAACGACCCGGAGATGGGGAAGACGGGGCATCTTTGCCCATGTGGGAGAAAATACTGGGAGAAAACTCAATTTACATCGAAAAAGAAAGTGGGAGAAAATCCAGAGACCTGCTGGGTCCACCTGAGGAGGGGAATATGTTGGGAGGAAGGAGATTCAAAGCACGGCAGCCGAGTGAACTAGTTTTTTTTACGGACAAGTGAACTAGTTTACATACATAAGCTAATAGCCACTAAAAAAAGCAATCAGGTTAATGGGTTCTTAAAAGAAATATTTCGGACAAAACAGATAATTACGACACATAGGCTAATGCATGAAACACTCAAATGATAAAGGTGCTTATAAACAGATAAAGTACAACATCTAGACCTTACTGGCACGCTTGATCATGATGCTGCGGCTGTCCTTGTACTCGTCGGTTACGGGAAGCAGACACGCCCTCATGTCCAAGATCTGCCTGTACATGTCGTAGCATGCGTATGCGTCCTTGGCCGCGTAGGTTATGTAGGCTAGATTCAGAGGTACCTCCCACGTGTTCAGGTCGTCTTCTTTCATGTTGGCGTATCAGGGGTCGACGATGGTCTCAGCGAGGTCAACCACGAAGTCCTTCTCCTGCCCATTGCTGATGATCTTGTATTGCTTCTGGATGTCGACAAGCTTGTTGCACCAGATGGCCGAATCGTCGCGTTCTTCCTTCTATCCACCGTAGCGAAGGTGCAGTCGGCGCTGCCGATGAAACGGGCGAATGCTCCAAAACCTGGTGCAGCCATAGGACTGAGGCGAGGCAGAGCTTCACCAAGTCTGTACCGTTGGTGTACATCACATTCAACTTGGTGCAGCCATAGGACTGAACGGCGAACTCAAAGGGGAACTCCTTGCTGAAGTCCATCTCCAGCAGGCTCACCCCTCGGATCGCCATTGGAGTCTCTTCGAGTGAACGAGTGTGTAGGCGGCGGCAGCAGTTCGTTTTTCAGCTCTTGGGGAACTGGATTCAACAGTAAGCTGAGTGTGTACAGGCGACAACAGTTACTACCCCTCCCTCGTCCGCTGCACGCCCGACAGAAGATGCACCCTCGGCCACACGTCGGCTCACGAGCGGGTCTGTATTGGTACTGTAATAACAGGAGTTAGTGGTCGCTTTACTTAAATTTAATTAGCTTTAATAGAAATTTATACTTAAAACAAGCAATGCATTCGCTCGTTCTATCAGTGCCATAGGATCAACATGCACAACAATTAGAATTATTATTCTCAGGACGCTCACGATCAGCACATTTGTCGCACTTTCACAAAGATAATACTACCAAGTTTGAACTGTTTGTTATGGTTGTTGTCTTCTGCATCATCATGCCGTGTTTCCTAGCTTGCAAGATTCAGAACCAACAAATAAGATCCAAATAATAAGTACAACAAAGATGCCTACACATCTCATTGATTCCCAGCTTGCAAGATTCAGAACCAACAAATAAGATGATGCCTACACATCTCATTGATTCCCAGCTTGCAAGATTTAGAACCAACAAATAAGATTCAAATAATAAGTACAACAAAGATGCCTACACATCTCACTGATTCCCAGCTTGCAAGATTCAGAACCAACCCATTAGAGCCTTTTGATAAAGTGAATATCGGGATTAAATACATCTTGGCTAGCCATGTCATACAATCGAAGAACTTGGCGAATGCTCTTGACCGTCACAACATCTGTAGTTGAGTATTCCTGTTTGCATAGCGTAGATAATAAAGAGCATGATTACTATAATAGTGGCACTAGTGGAAGTCAACCTGCAGCTCCAATCGATGATTCAATTCATGCCACTTTTTCTACAATTCGCCTGAAATGAAGCAAAGATTGCATCATTCAGCTACGACTCATCTTGCAAAGGCTAATAAAATGTTGCACGAGATTACCAGCAGAATTTGACGGAGATTTTGGAAACTCCAATCACCATTTTGTGCAGTTCCACCAAAATTGAGAGATGTTGCCCATGTAACATTTTAGTTGAACTACACAAGACACTCATTCCAAAAAAGTGTTTTGTGCAGTTCACCAAAAGGTCACAATAGTAACAAGGTGAAATGGATATCCCTATCTGCACAAAAAGATAGAAAGTAAACAGTTGCTGGTCAATAAGAATATACGAAACATATACAAAATGAAAAGAAGCATCTTAATTATGTTCATGGCAATCACGCAAGGACAATAGAAATTTTAAAACGTCAGCAATGCTTCATGTTACCAGAAGCATTACGATCAACAATGAGATTCCTCAAATATGGGATTACTTTAATGGTGGCATTGCTTGTTTACCAGACACAGTAAATCAACAGCAGCTAAAGAGTTGGTTTAAGGGCATGGGACCGTGGGGACACCAGGACACTCAGCAGCGTAAAGGAGCAAGTCACTTATCATACTGGGGAAAACAGTAGGAGTGCCATTTGTAACACAGTTTAATTGCATCTTATCACTGGAAGCATTAGATTAACAATAACACTGGTTAGACATGTCCCTAAGGTAACAGTGTGATCTCTTCATTTTAAATGCGCCCTTACATTAACAACAACAAAAGGTTGGTATAAGGACATGCGACAGTGGACGCATCAGCACAATGTACCTACAAGGAGGCATAAAGTGGTGATGCCTAGTTTGTTCATGCTATGTGAGGGCAGCAAACCTAATCCTGGAGACCTTGTACTATGTGAGGGCAGCAAATCTAATCCTGGAGACCTTTTACTATGTGAGGGCAACAAATCTAATCCTGGAGACCTTTTACTATGTGAGGGCAGCAAATCTAATCCTGAGACCTTTTACTATGTGAGGGCAGCAAATCTAATCCTGGAGACCTTTTACTATGTGATGGCAGCAAATCTAATCCTGGACATACTCTGTTGACTTGTCCACCAGCCGCCACTTTCTATCCTTTGTTCAACCAATAATAGATCTGTTCCTTATCCAGTTTGTACTGCGTTTTCCCATTATTTCCCTTTTCAACCAAGAGACCGGTTGGGTATCCGGTCTCTACTACTTTCACCATATTATTTCCTCTTTGAATCAAGTCCTAGATTCATGCTACAACTTTCCCCCTTTCTTCGTTGTTTGAACAAAGCCCTAGATTCGAATGCATGAAGTAGCTTTACCTCTAATAATACTAAAAATTTAGGTGGCTTTGGAAGAGCTGGTGGGAGTAGAAAAAGATGCACATGCAGACACGTGGGGAGCTGGGGCAGTAGAGCAAGGCCGCTTTCAAAGAACTTATACCTGAGGGTTGCCGGGATGTCGGCGGCGGCAGGTCGGATCTGCAGACAATACGGCAGGGAGGAAGAAGGGTCGGAGGACCTCCCGAGCCGGTGCTGTGTCGGAGAGAACGGCACGGGCAGAGGATCGGGCCCCTCCGATAGCTGTGGGTTTTCTCCCTCGGCGGCGATGACCGCGTGAATGATGCACCTTTTAGTCCTCTACACACACCGGCCGAAGGGATCCGGCCGGATCTGTGACCAGCGGTGAGCAGAGAGAAAATGTCGCTACCGCTGTCTTGTTTATATCTGGAGAGGATGAGAGAATGAAGAGAGCAACCCTAGTAAAGCAAGCGCTCAGGCCCCTGTGTCCATATATAGTGGAGTGATTATCTTTTTTCTCTCCACAACAAGCGTTTCAATTTGTGTACGTGGCATTAAAGAAAAGAAACTCTCTATTTAAGGTGACTACTGTACGACTCCTACTTACTACTAGTAGTACTACAGTATTGTTCACTTGTGCTCCCCGCCCCTCCATTCATTGAACAACCCCACGGGTGAATAAACATACAGTAAGTACTGTATTTATATAGAACGAACAAGCTCGAACTATTTTCGCGTAGTTAAAAGTTGAGGGCGGGGCTTTTCCTGGGCAGTACGCGCGGCAGTTTTCGGGTAGGCGGTTTGACAGAGAGGCGAGGAGGATGAGCGAGTGGGGCTGTGCGATTTGACGGCGCGTTACTGCTGGAAAGACTTGTGATATGACCACTCACTATAGTCATGAATTACTCGCGCTCCGACCGGGGTGATGCCCCCCTTCCGTTCCGCGCTCTAATCTGGTGCATGACACGTCGACCCGGATGCTGGCTCTCCCACATGTCGGAGTAGTAAGAAGGAGCAAAGAATGATGCGGTATATACTAGTACTATACTAGAGTACTACTCAGGTCAGAGGAGTGTGAACCACGGCAGCCCTGTGAACCAGCGGTGTGAACCACGGTAGCCCAGTGAACCAGTAGTAGAAGACAATGTGGTGATATGGCCATAAAAAACAATGTGCTACGGTCCACACTGTAGCATGTACAGTAACACTCCTCTTTGTTTGGATCCCTGAGTTAGAGCTAGTTTGGGTTGAAATAGCCTCAAATTATCGAAACAAGAGGGGTTAGTTTGAGCTTGTTTGCTCTAACCCAGCTAAAAAAACTAGCCCGGTGGAGAGGTTCTAATTGGGTTAGTTATCCTCGGGCCCACTAAAAGAGAACTAAAAAAATCTCCCCTGCCCGCACCAGATCGCTCCCCCCCTCTCGCACGACTCCTCTCTGTTCCCCATAGGGCCACTCGCCCTCTCTCTGCTCCGGCCGCGCTCTCCTTCCGGCCTCCGCCACCCTACTCCGCCCGCCCTCTCCCTCCGGCCTTCGAAGGTCGCCCCGCTCCCCCTTCACCAGTCGGTTTTCTCCCTCTGTCGTGCACGGCGGCGGCGCATCTACCAGGGAGGTCGCGAGAGGGGTGAGTTTGTTCGTTCCTTCTCTGTCTCACGGCCATATCATTGATCTTGCTTGCTCTAGTGCTAATTCTGATTTGGAAAAGTAGATCTTGATCAAACTTGGTATAGATTTTGATGCTGCTTGAGGAGGTAATAAATCTTTCTGGAGGCCCAAAGATTCAGGTCACCTTTCTAGGTATTTCAATTTCAGGCTTGCATTATTTCTAGAGGCCCAAAGATTCAGTTCACCTTTCTAGGTATTTCAATTTCAGGCTTGCATTATTTCTAGAGGCCCAAAGATTCAGTTCACCTTTCTAGGTATTTCAGTTCCAGGCTTGCATTATTTATAGAGGCCCAAAGATTCAGTTCACCTTTCTAGGTATTTCACTTTCAGGCTTGCATTATTTCTAGAGGCCCAAAGATTCAGTTCACCTTTCTAGGTATTTCAGTTTCAGGCTTGCATTATTTCTAGAGGCCCAAAGATTCAGTTCACCTTTCTAGGTATTTTAGTTACAGGCTTGCATTATTTCTAGAGGCCCAAAGATTAAGTTCCCAGTCGGCGGCAAGCGGCCCTGCTACCCATGCCGGTGTCGACCTCAAGTCGCAAGGGCCGGCGTCGGAGGGGTTCCCGGGGCTTGGGCTCTATAGAGCCTTCCTCCAGAGCGACGATGGCTCCCTCCTCCCTCGGTGCGTGAGGGGCTCCGGGCTCCCTCCCTATCGTGAATGACTTTCGTGACGAGTTAGCTCATTCTTTGTTTCATGAAGTGTTTTTTTATTTTGTGAAGCTTGATTGACGACTTGTATGTTTAAGTGGGATATCTCATTTGTATGGACAAAGTAAAAATTATCATGTTTTGCATGGTTGATTTGTATAGATGGTTTGTTTATGTCAATTGTGAGCGGGAGGAGGCCACAGAAGAGCCGGCCACACCAAGAGGGTGCTCGGATCCAGGGGACTTATTTTAGTCTGACTAAAAATAGTCTCTTTAAGAGGCTAAAGTTCCAAGCACCCCTGACTAAAGAGGGGCTAAAACTAGTCTTGAGACTAAAAATTTTTAGTCAGGGGCACCCCTACTAAAATGTGGATTAGTCCTCTCTCTCCTCATTTAACTCCTCTCCTTTAACACAGGCGAGTTCTGGATTGGAGGGTTTGGAGGATAATAAATGCTCATTAACTTGATTTTAGTCTCTTTAGTATTTGGATCCAAGCATGGGTGAGGCTAGCAAGTTTTAGTCCCACTACTTTTAGTCATGGAACTAAAACGTATCCAAGCACCCTCCAAATCCGGCAGGAAATAGGGTCCAAAGTATTCAAATGATTGAGATAGAGCATTTATTGTCAATCTAACCCTGCCATCCATACACCTCTTTGGTTTAGAGTTAGTTCAGGGTTAGAATCTAACTCTAACCTCTAACTGAGTTAGAGTTCTCCTCGTCTCAGTTCATCGCCATCATACTTTCCCCATTCCTGTGTTTTCAGTATCCTGCGAATCAAAGATGCCCTTTTTTGCGGGAAAAATCAAAGAGGCCCTTAGACTGGTTTCGGTCCGGTCATTTTTTATAAACGTGTTATGTCCAAAATTTAATGAACGTGCTCCGGTTTCCACGAAAATAATCCGGTTTCATGTAGTAATTCATTCATTTATTTATTCTTCTGCGGGGGGTTTGCATGTAATTCGTGAGGTCTGAAATGTAAAGTACCCCGGCATATGCTCCGAGTCGTGCATGCACTACGACCCAGATGCTCTATGTCCCACATGTCGGCGAATGGGAGCACGTGGAACTAGCCTAGGAGTACATATAGGAGGATAAATGCGTGAAATAATATGTACTGTGAAGCGTAGCCGCGGTTCGAAAAGGAGACCTAAAGTGATGACAGCTATAGGTCGCACACACCCAACTAGTGGTACTAGACATACGACTAATTTTTCCCTAAAAAAAAGAGGCACAAGTGCTCAGTACTCCTATTCTATAAACGCGAGTCCCATCTGACAACAGCGTCTGTGCTACAGCTAGCTCTCCTCCCTCGTTTCTCTCTTCTAATTCTAAACTCGGCCGACGCCCGGTGGGCGGGGTGGGTTTCCTCAACTGTGGCCCCACCTCACAGTGAAAACATTACGACTGGAATAAACATGCCATATACTCCCTCCGTTCATAAATATAAGCCTTTTTAGATACTATTTCAAATGGAATACAACATACAGATGTATGTAGACATAGTTTAGAGTGTAGATTCACTCATTTTGCTCCGTATGTAGTAGTCACTTCCTGGAATCTTTAGAAAGACTTATATTTGGGAACGGAGGGAGTACTATACTAATAAAACATTAAGGCCACGAGGCGATGCAGTGCTGGTTACAGGAGGCAAGAAGAGATGCATCCATCGACGACGTCCACCTCCTCGACTCAGGGCGCCGGCCCACCGAACGGCGCCTAAGTAGCAGCGGCTTTCGTGGCCAGGTCGACGTGCTTCTGAACAATGGCGTCCAAAGATTCCAGCCGCTGGAAGAAGGCCAACATCTTTCTGTCCTCGCATGCCTTGTAGTGGCCTATGTAGACGATTTCCTCGTGGACGTGGATGTGCAGGTCGACGGCTTCTTGCATGGCGAGGCGCTGCGCGGCTAGCGCGGCCTCGAGGTGCACATTCTTCGTCGCGACCTCCGGCACCTGCAGGGCCACCAGGGCTTGAAAGAGTTTGTCACCATGGAGGCCGATGAGGGTGGCAGGCAATGAGGAGCCTGGGCGCGCGGGCTGGAGCAGTACGGCATGGTCGTCCGCGCGCTTCTTGACGGCGGTGAACTTGCGGATGGAGTTGACCATCATGTCGTCCATGCGAGAGGCGAAGCCGGCGTCAGTGAGGGCTACGATGCCTGCGGTCGCCAGCACCGTCTGGAAACGCTGCGCGGTGCGGGGCCACAGGCCGGCACCTTGGATGATTTGGCACAGCCGACTGCCGCTCGCGTCCATCGCCTCCATAGGTGCTTGTGGCTTCTGGTCACTTGGTCTTGGATTGGAGTGAGCAGTGTTGCACGGAGACTTGGGAGTAGATGGATTGGAGTGGTGGGGCTCTTTTATTATATGAGAGTCCAAACTGTGTTGCATTCACATCATGCTGGCTCTATTCTGCTTCTCCAATTAACTCCCTCTGCATGTAATTGAGGATGCATCGTTGACCGTTCAACGTCTCGGGAACCGCTACCCTCTCCCTCCTTGGCATTCAAGCACCTATGGACCCGTCGACGATGAGGTGCCTATGGTGACTTCGTAAATTTCAAGATGATAGTGCCGTGCGTGTGTGTGTTCATAGGGGTGAGTGTATGCGCGTGTATATGAGCGCTTGAGTCTGTACTGTGTAAAAAAACGTAAATGCGTGTCAAAAAGAGACTAGTCAGTATACTCAATGTTGTGCACCTCGGAGAGGAAAACGATAGAACTAGTACGTATTTATTTACGGTGCAGATTCACTTAGTTTGCTCCATATGTACTCCGTCTCGGTGTAGTCTAGTCACTTGTTGAAATCTCTAGAAGGGCAAATACTCCATTCTGGTTTACAGGGCTATACTAGCAAGTAGTTGTACGTACTAGTACAATAGTGGGCTCACATAGCAATTTTGTCTCATGCAAGAGCCTGGCTATATGCGTGCTCCAATGTTCGCAACTGCAATGTTCGGTTTGCGCTTGCCTCTTCACCTCTTCTAGAAGACGAACAATGATGTTACTACCACTGCTTCTACAGTGTTGAATCCATTGCTGCATGTCCGTCCACCGCGAGCGGGACGAATAGCTTGTTGTAGAAGTACTACTAAGCAAAAGCCTGTCCTCGTTTGCGAGCAACCGTGCGCATGGGTGAGGGAGAAGGCGTGTAGTAAAATCAAGCTTCTCCTCGTTGTACGAGTTGACGCGACACATCATAGCACTGGCCCCACATGCTTGCCTCTAAACTTGGCTGAAAGACCCGCAGTGTACAATATATTTGCTGCAACCTCTAACATTTACCCACCACAAATTAAAATATATGTGGCTGTATGCATCGTTCTGATGCAGAGGCCGGGGAGTCCCCCCTTTTCGAAAAGAAAAACAAATTAAAATATATATTCCTGTCTTGACCAGATGAGCGTGCAAACTACAATCACCAGGGTGTCAGGTAGGGATAGAAGACTTTTTTTTAAACTTTGAGACGGCCACATAGCATGGAGCCGACCCCAACGATTTTAAGCTTACAGGCACGGTACACGCTATCCTAGACTACTCTACACATGAAACTGCCACACGAGCGTCCGGGCTGTGCTTGGCTCTTCGCCTCTTTGGGAAGTCGAACAATGATTGAGTACTACTGCACTGGAGGAGTACTATAGTACGCTTCTGGCCATCTGACACCGATTGAACTGCTGCATGTCCACCGCGTGCGGGAGGGAGAGCATGTAGCGAAAGCTTCTCCTAGTCTTGCCAGCCACCACGCTCATGGGCGAGGGAGGGACGCTCCTGCCTTTGCGTGTATGACAGGTGGGCCCGACAGGTGTGTGGCCAACCTGTCATACAGCCAAAGGCAGGTGCAGTTAAGTCCGCGAGGGAGAGGATAATCAAACTTCTCATTGATGTACGAGTTGACGCGACACATCAAAGCACTGCACTCAATATATTTCAATAATTTGTGCTTACCGATGCATTAATTACAACGCATGCATGCATGCCGTGACTCTCCTTTTGATACTTGCATGTGTTGATTTAATGCACCTTGAAGTAGTATAAAATATGTGACGGTAAAGCTTTGTAATACCCCGGCCCAAGTCGAGAGATGGTTGTGCACGAGGAGGGCGAGATCATGCAGACCGAACAAGACCCGACGATGGAGCTCTCTAAGGTCTCGATGGACCTCACCGTGCTCCACTGCCCCTTGTGCCTCCGCCCCTTGACGCCTCCAGTGTATGAGGTTCGAATACACCTCATCCGTTCAGCTGATTGAGCAAGGTGCAGGTTTCTTGATTGATGTGTTGTTTATTGATTTCTGCAGTGCAAGGGAGGGCACCTGGCCTGCACGGACTGCCGCGTCGAGCGCCCCGGGAACCAGCGGCAGTGCCAGAAGTGCGAGCGCAGCGGTGGCTTCGACGTGCGGAACACGGCGGTGGACTCCGTCCTTTCGTCGGTGAGGGTGGAGTGCCCGCACGAAGGCTGTGGGCTCTACGTCACTTACCACAAGCTCGCCGATCACCAGAGCGTGTGTCCGCTCACGCCCTGCAAATGCCCCGTGCTCGTCTGCGGCTACGAAGGCCCGCCGCCGGCGCTCTACCACCACATCAGCACCGCGCATCCCATACCCGTGCACAGGATCCAGTACGGCAAGGTGCTCCAGCTGCAAGTGCCACTGTCGGAGCCACGACTCTTGCTGTTCGCGGAGGAGGACCGCCGCGCGTTTTTCTTGGTCGGGGGCGTGCTCGACATCGGCGCGCCTATCATCGTGTCGCTCGTCTGCATCAGAGCGGGGGCGTCCCCACTGCCGCACTACGAGGCCAAGCTGTGGGCGAACGGCCCGCCGGGGGAGCCCAAAGGCACGACCGACGCCGTCAAGGTGGAAATGGAGGTGACAAGCAGCAAGGATCCCGGCGACGTCGACGTGCAGGAGCTGACCTTCTTGACAGTTCCGCCCAAGCTGCTGGCCGGGGTTAAGCTTGTGTCCCTCCACATTCAGATTGACAAGCTCACGTCCTAAATGTTTCTACAGTGCCTTCTGTTTATCTTAGTAATATGCTAATATAGGGATTACCTTGGTCTACTTTAGCTTAAGAAATGGTGGGTTTTGGTGGCGATGCAGCAATTACTTCGACATCAGATCAGTAATTTCCAACAGTCGAACGGATATTTTGTGTCTGTTGGATATAAATTTCCTTTGGGTAAGAAGTACTACTTGTCATCAAAATGGATAAAAGGAGATGTATGTAGACGTATTTTAGTTCTAGATACGTCCCTTTTTATCCATTTTGATGACAAGCACTCCCTCCGTTCCACAATACATGCCTTCCATTTATCAAAATATAGATGTATCTAGACATGTTTCAGTATATAGGTACATCCATGATAGAGCCAATCGGATGGTTGAGAACACTACAATTCGTAGCTACAGATGCGTGTGTGACTCCCAGATGCAGAGGCCGGGGGTCATCATCCTCCTTTTCGAGAAAAAACAGACGTGTGTGTGAGAGCTCGCCACGCGGCTATTCCTGTCGAACGCCCCATTAACCGTAAGATATGTATACGACGGTGCCAATTATTGCACGTACACAACAGTACTCCCTCCTTTCCGGTTTATAGGGCTTAATTCAAAAATCTCACCAACCAAGATGGTGAGTGGTGGAATATTTTTTGTAGTTTGCAAAAGCACCTAATTAATGCTCTTGTTTTTCTCAAAAAATTATGTTTATCAATGCATTAATTGCAATGCATGCATGCATAAAGTACATGCATTGGTCAATTTTCTCTTAATACTTCCATGCAATGATTTAATGCACCTTGGAATCTGAACATGTGTTCGGGAACAACCAAATTGAGCCTTATAAAATGGAAAAACTAAAATTTTGAGATAAGCCCTATAAAACCGGAAAGGAGGGAGTAGAAAAAGAAGTACTCCATCCGGGAATAGTGCCGCACTTCGAAACTAGAACCGTCAATAAATTTTGAGCTTGCGTCTCGTCACATTCCAAATTACTCCACGCTATATTGAATTGCAAACCTGTTCACACCGATCACAACCTAAACGGTTTCCCACTTAGGAGCGTATTAGTACCACGCTATATTGAATTGCAAACCTGTTCACACCGATCACAACCTAAACGGTTTCCCACTTAGGAGCGTATTAGTACTCGGTTATAAATACTAGTATGCCAAGATGAGTGCACATTCCTCCTCAACTCCTCATCCACAAAAACAAACAAGTCATTCATCATCCTTCCCTTGCGTCTGCCATGGCCAGCGTGAGTTCTGCGTCGAGAGATTGCCACCAGGGAGAGGCGAGCATGGAAGCGGAAGCACGAGAGATGTCCCGCCTCGCTGCGAGAGCAGCCGACATGTGCCGCCGCGCGGAAGTAGCAGCACAGAGGTCCCGCCGCGCCGCTGAAGTAGCACGGAGGTCCCGCCGCACCGTCGATGCAGCAGACTGGTCTGGCCGCGCCGCGGAAGCAGCAGAGATGTCCCGCCGCGCCACGAATGCAGCAGAGATGTCCCGCCGCGCCGCGGCGGCCTGGGAAAATTTCTCGCGGGCAGGCGACGACTGTTACAGGCGCATGCATGCGATCGTCCATAGCCAGATGGATCAGATCTCTGGCTGGGCGAGGTTGCAGGACAACATGAAAGCCTCGTTTGAACAGGCTACCGGCGTCATCCGGCAACAAAGGGAGGGCAATGAGAGGCTCCGGGCCGAGCGCGACCTGCTGAGGGAGAAGATCGTCCGAAGTGCAGACTAGCAGGAGGAGACCAGTGCCTTGTTGAAGAGGACCGGCGTCATCGTCAAGGAACTTATGGACGAGAATGACATGCTCCGCAACGAGCGCCAAAGGCTGGT
This sequence comes from Triticum aestivum, assembly GCF_018294505.1. NCBI lineage: Eukaryota > Viridiplantae > Streptophyta > Magnoliopsida > Poales > Poaceae > Triticum > Triticum aestivum. The sequence goes on from NC_057814.1 coordinate 601,476,180, forward strand.
GGAGGAATCAGTGGATGTTCTCAAGCAGCGTCTTGAGGACACGAAAGAGCTCATCTCCGCTCGCCGCGGAGACTAGTTCCCGCGGCCTGCAGCAATGCATCAAGAAAGTAGAGATCAGCGAGCCAGATCCTTGTCTTCCTTCTTCTTTTGCCCTTGTGTATTTCGGGTGTAGCCGCATGTGGCTTTTTTAATTATCTTTCTAATTATGTAAGACAATTAATCGTCCTTATCTTTCTGTGGAAGATCAATGTTGCGAGGCTGGAATGAAGAAAACTCTTGCTGTGGCGACCCTGGCGTTGCTGTTCTTCTAGTTGCTGCTGGGCTTCCTTCAGTTTCCTGGTTTCTTTTGATGTAATAATCGGTTTAGGATGTGGATTGTGTCGTCGGTTGTGAAATGTTGGGTTCTAGCGCGGATGTTTGGCCTTTGTTGGCCTCTTGGGATGTTGAGATTTAAATCTGGTAGCTTTTAGTCCTTCGTGTTAGGCTGGAGTTGTGCTGAACTTCTTGTGAATTTTGGTGGTTTTCAGTAATGAAAATCGGAAGGGGCAAGCCCTTCTTTGATCAAAAAAATATTAATCGTCCTTATATATTCATCAGTCTTGCTATAAGTCGCAGTAGATGCTATATAGGTCCGTCGGATCTTACATCAAGATCCGTGCTTTCAGATTTTCTTTTTTCTCTCTTAAATCTCAGTCGAGTGAGACATAGCCACGCCATTAAACAGAGGCTCGGGCGCCATTAATGGAGACCTTGGGAGAGAGGTGGACGGTAGATGGAGGTCAAAGGGCTCTCCTCCCGATAAGCACGCGCAGGGGTCTGATCGCACGCCTCTCGTACTCAAATAGCTACCCTGCACGACGCCTCCTAGCTAATAAAAAATGGGGACGCGTGGCGGCACGTAAATGGTACTAGTAAGTAGAACGCCCACGGTTTCAATAATACTTGTGTTTCCGATTGTAACATGACAGCACTTGTTCCAAAATGACTTTGTTGATTGTTAATGTGTGCGCCTTCGCAAATCGGACTGCAAATTTACCACAACATGTTGGTGCCATGTCATGGCACCAAGCCAAGTTTCATTATTTTCATGCGTGTTTTGGATTTACAGGAATTAAAAAACTAAGTTTCTCAATGTTTCCAACCCAGCCACGACACCCAGAATTTTGAATTTCATTCCCATTTCTTGCATGGAACCTAGAAATTTACCCGAGGACACACATGTGATTTTTCAACCAACTTTGGTGCACTGGAACATGTGCTTGTATTTCAAATTTGAATTATGCACACAAAGGTGACACGTTCCCTCCCAGAACCACGAGCCTTCTTGAGAGAAGCTCTGATTTGCAAGAAGCTTATACCAAAATTTGTTCCTATTCGGCCAATTTTTTTACCACGGCATGGTACTACCATGACATGACACCATGCCAAGTTTCATGATTTTAAAACCAAGTTTCTCAATGTTCTCGACCGAGCCACGATGCCCAGATGTTTGAATTTTATTCTCATTTTTGCATGGGACCTACTCCCTCCTTCCATCTATATAGGGTCTAATGTGTTTTTCAAGACAGCCTTTGACTATTGACAAGATTAATAGCACATGAGATGTATACTATGAAAATTATATTATTGGAAGCTCCTTTGACATACAAATTTGAAGGTATGCTTTGTGTAAGTTGCATGTCATATATTATTGCTCTAACGTTTGGTCAAAGTTAGCCTCAAAAAACGCATTAGGACCTATATAGATGGAAGGAGGGAGTAGAAATTCACCCGAGGACACAAATGTGTTTTTTCAACCAACTTTGGTGCACGGGAGCATGTGCTTGTAGTTCAAATTTGGATTATGCACATTAAATGACCAAAAACTCAATTAATGTGTAAATAAGGCCAAACGAAGCCGGAATAATTCCAAAATTTAACAGGGCACTCATGTAGTTCTATGTTGCCTTTGTAAATAAACTCAAGGGGGACAACGTATATCGTTTCGCACTCAAAGGTGGCACGTTCCCTCTCAGAACCAAGAGCCTTCTTGAGAGAAGCTTCGGTTTGCAAGAAGCTTATACCAAAATCTGTTCCTATTCGGCCATTTTTTTTACCACAACATGGTAGTACCATGGCATGACATCCATGCCAAGTTTCATGATTTTCAGACATGTTTTGGATTTACAAGAATTTTAAAACCAAGTTTCTCAATGTTCTCGGCCGAGCCATGATGCCCAGATGTTTTAATTTTATTCTCATTTCTTGTGGGACCTAGAAATTCACCCGAGGACACAAATGTGATTTTTCAACCAACTTTGGTGCACGAGAGCATGTGCTTGTAGTTCAAATTTGACTTATGCACATTAAATGACCAGAAACTCAATTAATGTATAAAACGACAAACGAACCCGGAATAATTCCAAAATTTAACATGGCACTAATGTAGTTCTATGTTTCCTTTGTTAAGAAACTCAAGGGGGGGGGCAGCGTATATCGTTTCACACTCAAAGGTGGCACGTTCCCTCTTAGAACCACGAGCTTCCAAATCGGCCCAATTTTTACCACAACATGTTAGTGCCATGACCTGACACCATGCCAAGTTTCATGATTTCCAGGCGAGTTTTGGATTTACATGAATTTAAAATCAAAGTTCCTCGATGTTCTCGGCCGAGTCATGACGCCCAGATGTTTGAATTTCATTCTCATTTCTTCCATGGGACCTGGAAATTGAACCAAGGACACACATGTGTTTTTTCAACCCACTTTGGTGCACCGGAGCATGTGCATGCAATTCATATTTAGATTATGCACATTAAAAGTCCAGAAACTCAATTAATGTATAAAAAGGCCAAATGAACCCGAAATAATTCCAAAATTTAACAGGGCACTCATATAGTTCTATGTTGCCTCTGTAAATAAAATCAGGGGGGAGGCAGCGTATATCGTTTTGCACACAAAGGTGACACGTTCCCTCTCGGAACCACGAGGCTTGTTGAGAGAATATCCGGTTTTGCAAGAGGCTTATACCAAAACTTGTCCCAATTCAGCCAAAAATTATACGTATGAAAACAGGGTTTTGATTATCGCAAACATCTCGCTACCTAGACCAATAATGTACTATGATTTGAATTCAACATAAAATGGATACAAATATTTGAATTGGAGAGCGTATGGTACATGTAGTTCATAGTGAAATATGATTACTGCTATATGTATGTTTTTTGTTATCATGATAATATTTAAATTATTGTATAACTTCACAACAATCGTATTCAAATAAGGAAAATTGATTCAAATTTAGTCCATATGGTAGACGACAATATATATGTTCACATGGTGGAGTAAAATGTTCATATATGATGGAAGATCAAAATGTACGACTACATCAATTATAAACCGCAAGGTCACCTAACGATATATTTGAATTCAACATAACGTGGATTCAAAACTTGAAATTCGAGATCATGGCATCTGTAATCATATAAAAAGGGACATTACTCTTTCTTTGGTGGGAATTGATTTGCTTTTTGTTGTTGTTGAGGGAAGTGCGAATCGATTTGGTACTGTGCAGGGTAATCTTGTTCTCTCGATTTTTTTACATTTTTCTTGTAGTTTTTTCAATGGCATCTATAGAAATATAGTAAAAGGGGACATGACTCTCTTGTGTCTTGTATGAATTGTTTTTTTACACGTTAAGTTTGTTCTGCCAAACAAGGAATCCACACCTTGTTATCCCGAAATTTTCAAGCTCGAGTATCTTTTGTCTCACCTGCTTTGAAACTCCCGCTTCTTCAACCCGCGCCGCGCCTTGTTATCCCGAAATTTGGACATGCGCGAGAAGTCCCTCCTCATCAGAAATTGCTCCCGTAGCCCAGAGACGCGAAATCCCCCTTCTACCCCTCAGCCGGAAATGAAGCTCCACGTCGCGGTGTCAAAACCGGTGGGGGTATGCTGATAACTTACCCTACATTTCGGACAAGCGCGTCCCTAAGCTTGGCTCCCCCTCCCCCTTCGCCCCCCCATTCGTACACCGAGGCCGCCAAAACCCGCGAAACCCCACGCTCCTCCGTCGGCCTCCCGACCGCCGCCCAGCCGGAGACTCTTCCCCAACTACGTCGTCCACCGCAACAGCTCGCCGTCCCTCATCCACCGCACCGGATGAGGATCCGTTGTCGATCTCGTCGTCCCGTCGGATCAGCCGCCCCGTCCTCCACCTCCAAGGAGCTGCCCCGACATTCGCCTCGTCTATCGCGCCACCTCAATCCCCACAGCGCCGTCTTGACCTGCCCCACCGGAACCGCAGCACCCTCACCAATTCCTCCGATGAAGCCGAGGCCAACTCGGCGCCACCAAGGAGGTTCTGCACTCACCGCTGCATTTTATCTTTTATTCGATCTCACGGGGCTGCCAGTGCTCGATACCGAGCAGACATGGCGTGTCTCCATCGACGGCGCCGTCGCCGGCCACATCATCCACGACGTCTCTCCCCCATGTCGTTGCTTCCTCGGCGGCGACTTCCACAACGGCACTAGCTGCAGCTGCTCCGGCTCTCGCTCGCGCTGCGGCTCTGTTCTTGCTGTCGGTCGCGCTGCTGCACTGCTCCTGCTTTCGTTCGTGCTGCTGCTCTGCTCTTGCTCTCGCTTGCGCTGCTGCTGCTGCTGCACGACCTCCGACAGCTACAGGAGTTTCTGCTTTAGCACTCGCTCACGGTGCTACTGCACGACTTGCTCTCTGCTAGTGCGTTCCCTGATCGAGCGTCTGCTGATTTAGATCACTGCTTCTCTGCTACTAGTGCTCGAACGCCCTAAACATCTATTGCAATGCTTTGTTACTAGTTCAATCAGTTTCGACAATAAAATTCAGTTTCGACTGTGAAGTTCATTTTCTTCAGTTAAGTTCAGAGTGAACAGTACTTACAACATCTGTCGGAGCGGCCGTGGCGCGGCTGATGCGTTTTACATCTAGCACTTTTTGGTGATGTATTTTACATCATCTATTGCAGATGATATTAGGGTCCCACTTCAGATTAACGTTGTCTGTCTTGTCATGCTTCAGCCTCGTCGCCGTACACCTTAGCGGAGCTGCTCCAACGACGGAACCGTCCATCACAGCGGAGCAGTATCCTCGGCGCCGTTTCCAGAGGCCTCGGATCTTCTTCCATGCCTCCGACAGTCACACCAGCATCATCACCATCCTCCATGTCCAACCCAATGATGCCGAGGTCCACAAGGCTATGCCAAAGAGGTTGTACACTCGTCGCATCACTTTGTTTCTCCATTCCTCTGTTCTTCCAATTCATGTGAGCCAAACACCCAGGTTGACTGAAATCCTATGTTTCCAAATGCTCTGTTTTGCACGTGCATTCCTATCCTATTCCTGTCCCTGCGTTTATAGAATCCTCCAATTCTAAGGAGCCCTTACAGATTTACTTTATTTTCAGATAGGCGTCAAAGAAAACTCTATGTGTTATGTCCTGCTCCTGCCGTGCCGTCATCCACCCCACCTGAGGTGCACCATCGACAAAAAAGTTCACTGCAGCAGAGATCCCCCTGCAGACTTCCTTTCGCTGCCTCAGATCATCTTCCCCGTTGCCGGCAGCCACGCCAACTGCATTACCATCATCGACTGAGCAGATGAACCTGAGGACTACACAGTTCCGGAAGAGAGGTCGCAGTCTTTCGTGTTTGCTTACGTTATACATCGGTTATTATTACCTGCTACTTTATCGTTCAATCTTGAGATTTGAATTGCCCATGGGTCTCATATCGAGCCAGCAACGAATAGTATCTGTCTACTATCTGGTTCATCTGGGGTCTTCTATGTGGTTCATGTTGGGTGGGCAACAAACAATAGATGATCCATTGTCTATCTTTTTAAACTGAAGCTATAATCTACCTGCTATCATTAGTTTTGGATCCATCCACTAGTTTGCTACCATCAGTCTTGATTTTTGCATGCACCCCTTAGGCCTTACAAAATCTAACTATTTTTTTATTATGCATGTCAGATATTGTACACAATCATACTGAACATGTAGAGAAAAAGAGAAGACCGTTGCGTGCGAATATAATGTCATGCAGACGCCGCTCCATGGTGGGCGAAGTGCCCCCCCTCCTGCATTTCCAGATTGTATTCCAGAGGAAGATAACTGTTTAGATGGAGATTCAGAAGGAGCCGACCACGCCTGTTTACCACCTGAGGTGTTTGCTCTAACCTGGCATGCTGATGTTGGTCATATCATGCATATGGCGCCTTGCATTGCTTACATTATACATCTTATATGTCACCAGCTTAGTTTAGATTTGCTTTGTGTGAATGCCACCTGTTTGGTTTCTATATCATACTCCCACCACTCCTAAATATTTGTCTTTTTAGAGATTTCAACAAGTGACTACATACAGAACAAAATGAGTGAATCTACACTCTAAAATATGTCTATATACATCCGTATGTGGTAGTCCATTTGAAATCTCTAAAAAGACAAATATTTAGGAACGGAGGGAGTATATGGGAATTATGCAATGCCATCTTCTTTAGCCAGGCATCATATACGTGAATCATGCAATGCCATCCTGTTTAGTCAGTCATCGTATATGTGAATTGTATTGTGCCATATTTTTTTCCATAATGTATTCCATTTGTCAACAATGTTTATACATTCATCTACTCTTCCTGTGCATCAGCCATTTGAGTCGGTCATGGGAAAATCTGGAGTGAAAATAAGGTCTTCTGAGCAGTCAGTGCTACCTGTCGATGCAGATTTCTTGCTGGTTACAGATAGCTCCCCAGAGGAGGATTCAGAGAGAGATGACCAGTCGTATTCCCCCCGAGGTGCATGCTCTAACTTGGCTGGGTTATATTGCTCATATCATGCATATGGTGTCTTGCATTGCCATGCCATCTGCTTAGATTAGACATGCTTTGTGTGAATGCCTCCTGTTTGCTTTCTATATCAGATATGTGAATTATGCAATGCCATGTTTTTCAGCCAGTTATCATATATGTGAATTATGCACCGCCATGGAGCCAGGCATCATATATGTGAATTATCTCATGCCATCTTTTTTTTCATTACGTATTCCATTTGTCGACAATCTGTGTATATTGAACTACTCTTCATGTGTATCAGCCATTTGAGCCGGTTATGGAAAAATCTGGAGTGAAAACAAGGTCTTCAGAGCAGGCAATGGTACCTGTTGAAGCATATATCTCGATGGTTACAGGGAGCTCCTCAGAGGAGGATTCAGAGATAGATGACCAGTCCTATATCCCACCTGAGGTGTATGCTCTAAGTTGCAATGTTTATATTTCTCATATGATGCATATGGTGTCTTGCATTGCTTAGTTTAGACATCATATGCACAATATTGAATTCTATCTGCTTAGTTTAGAGATCATACATGCGAGTGCCAGCTGCTTAGTATATGAATCAATTATGTCAATTATATCATGCCATCCTATATACTTAGACAACATGTATGTGAATTATTTCATCCCAACCTATTTTAGAAAGACATCATATAGTTTTGTCATGTCATCCTGTTTAGGTACTCATCATATGTTGAATTATGCCATTATATCATGTTAAGTTATCCATCATATATCTGAAACTGTGTCATGCTATCCTGTTTAGTTAGGCATCATATATGTGAAATTGTGTCATGCTGTCCTGTTTGGTTAGACAACATATATGTGAATTACCACATCTGTCTATCATACAATGTCTGTACGTTCAATTTCTTTTCTTGTTTATCAGCCATTTGAATTGGAGGGGGTGATGGCAGTATCTAAGGGAGCAAAAACCCGTTCTTCACAAAAGACAGTGCTACCCGTCGATGCAGATAGAACCATGGTTGTACTGGCCCACAAACTAGCCCCACCACACATAATCGAGACTCTTCCAGATTGCACACTTACACCGTTGGGCAGAGAACCAGCTACAACCCATCTAACCGCAACCCTAGCGGATAGTAACCCACTTATAGTTGACAAAGCACCATGTCCACCACAGAGTACCCCCACACGAGCAGTTTGTAAAGCTACTGCAGTGCCCAAAGCACGAAGACCACCACAGCTAACCCAAACTCCATGTTTAAAGCAGAAGAGCAACTGTTCTCAGGTCAGATTCCGTAGTTATGGTCCATACTCCTTTGCTGTTGCATCACTGTATTTACTCATACCAACTACTTTCGAATTTGAAGGATCCAATTGAAACTCCAATGGCGCAACAGGTATGTTTTAAACCTATTTCTTTAACTGGATTGCTGTTCTAACTTCTTGCTCTATGTTGATTTCAGTTTAAGTTGTATAAACAGTTATGTTCTCAGGTGATGCACATTACAAGTGCTGCCAATGCTGTGTAGTTTCTCACACTTATATTCTGTCTATGCTGCTGTGTCTAAAAAATATATGAGTTGAACTGTGTCTCTATCTTGATTAGGGAACATAAACTAGAATGATATGGACAATACAGTGACCATAGTACATAGATATATGTTTGTTTCATGCTGTTATCCTGTCCACCTTACTACTGAACCGGTTTACCAAAATGAGTTTCGTATACTACAAGCTAAACCTGTGATGTGTTTGCTTGTTTCTCTTGTAGTATGCAAACAGAATATTGGAGAAGACCACCCCACTATGCAATGGTAGAGAAAGTAATGCAGATAAGGTTCAAGATAGTGAGACAACCCTGTTGGTCTCCAAGAAAGGTGATAAAAACGATCTTGTAGACAGTGAGAAAACCCCACAGTCCTGCGTTGATGTAGTGTTCGAGTTACTGGCCAGTACCGCTAGCACAAGCTCTTCGAACTCGCTGCCTGAATCACTTCGGCTTCTTCAGTCTTAGCTACAAGCTGAAAGGCATCAGTCAGCTGTGCTGCGGCAAGAAGCCGAAGGACTGAGGAAGTCTCTGCAGAATTCAGATGCTTACTTTCTTGTGCAACAGCAAGCGCTGGAGGATTTAAGCGCCAAAAAAGAGAAAGTTAATAAGCTTGCTAAGCATCTTGCCAGCATTATGGGTACCCAGGATATTGTTTCTTGAACTATTCTGAAGTGGTTTCAGTTCTGGACTTGTTTTGCTGCGGCGTTTATATGCCGCTTTGTTCCCTATATTTGCACTGGTGGCGAACTTTCATGCCCAGTGGATGTAATATGTGTAATAGCCGTGATAGCCTAGCATAAGTTGCTTGCTTATTTATTTCCTTGTTGTCTTGTTTATTTGTTTGCTTGTAGTCAGTGCAGTTCTTTTTCTGCGGTTTGCTAGTGGCTGCAATAACCTATTCTTTAAAACTAGGCCACAATAACCATGGGCTAATATTTACTGTAGTGACACTAGGCCTCCTACGGGCCGTAGAAACAGTGGGCCTTCTACGGGCCGTAGAAACAGTAGGCCTTCTACGGGCCGTAGAAACAATGGGCCTTCTACGGGCCGTAGAAACAATGGGCCTTCTACGGGCCGTATCATCAATGGGCCTTATACGGGCCGTATGATCGATTGGCCAAACATGGGCCAATAACAGGCCGCATTATGGCCGTAAACGGGCTAGAGTTGGAATCGTCCGTTCATGGGCCGACCATAACGGGCCATCGTTAATAGGCCGTATTTGATGACGCTATGAAAATGGCCCAACGTATTAACGGACCACAAACGGGCCGACTGTAACCACGGGCTGAATTTGGCCCACAAGCAGAAAAGGATAGTAACGGGCCGTAAGTAAACGAATGCTGAAAATGAGCCCAAGAATAAATGGGCTCTGAGAAGGCCGAAAGATAACATGGGCTGGAAACGGCCCAACGGAATAACGGGCCGTTAATGGGTATAAAGTGATACACTGTTCATTACGGGCCAATTTCACCACGGGCCGTTAATAGGTATAAAGTGATACACTGTTCATTACGGGCCAGTTTCACCACGGGCCGTTAATGGGTGTAAAGTGATACACTGTTCATTACGGGCCAGTTTCACCACGGGCCGTTAATAGGCCAAGAGTTACATAGGGCCTCATATGGGCCGAAAGACGTCATGGGCCATACATGGGCCAGAAGTGAAAACGGGCTGAAATCATATTGGATGGCCCAGATGACGCTACTGGGCCTAATTCGGATAGGGCGTAACGGACCTTGGGTTAGCGGGCTGTAAATGAGCTATATGCGAACATGCCGTTAACAGGCTTTCCATGGGCCGGCCCGCCACCTTTTGACCAAGTCAAACGGGCCGGCGTTTTCACATGAATGGGCCTCTGTTGGGCCGTGCCACGTGTCGACGTATCATAGGCGCCTTCCGTCCAACGAGTGGATGACATCTGTCCCAATGATGAGCCAACACGTGTTTCCTCCAGCCAATGATGATTTTACACATGGAAAATCCCCATTGGTCGGGGCTGTTAACGGGTTATCGGATCCAAAACTCGACCCGATAGCTTAACGGCGTTCCGTTATGGTGGATGCCATGTGTCGGTCACCCTTGACGAAAGCACTTCTGTGACGCGCGATTTATCGTCATGGAAGTGGACACTTCCGTGATGATAATTTTGGCAATGTCATGGAACACTTCTACGACAGCACAGGTATGACTATCTTGATTCTGTCATAAATTTTTCATGGATGTACATGCATGACAGAAAATGCGACCTACTGTGACAAACACGTATCATCACGGAAGTGTATTTTTTTGTAGTGCAAGTACGTGATCATCGGTACGCATGGCGGGCTTCTTCCGGTGATCTGCCTCGCCTTTGAAATGCTTGCCTTTCTTTCAACATTGATGGTTGGTCGGAAGAAATCGACGATGGCCCAGGTACACATTCTTCCTGCATTTGTCCAGGTATATACTTTTGGTGTCAGCTAAATAGTGCGTGCATGCGTGGTATCCCTTGTTTGTCTGTCCTGAAAGGTTACTAAGAGCGGGCCAATCGTTGATGGTTACAAACAGCAACGCGTGCAGGTTAAATTCCTCCTGTCTGTGCTTATCCCACACATGTACACCGTTTCCATTCCACAGCTGTAAAAGTTCTTCAAGTAATGGCCTTAGGTACACATCAATGTCGTTGCCGGGTTGCTTAGGGCCTTGGATGAGAACTGGCATCATAATGAACTTCCGCTTCATGCACATCCAAGGAGGAAGGTTATACATACATAGAGTCATGGGCCAGGTGCTGTGATTGCTGCTCTGCTCCCCGAAAGGATTAATGCCATCCGCGCTTAAACCAAACCATACGTTCCTTGGGTCACCTGCAAACTCAGCCCAGTACTTTCTCTCGATTTTTCTCCACTGCGACCCGTCAGCGGGTGCTCTCAACTTCCCGTCTTTCTTACGGTCCTCACTGTGCCATCGCATCAACTTGGCATGCTCTTTGTTTCTGAACAGTCGTTTAAACCATGGTATTATAGGAGCATACCACATCACCTTCGCAGGAACCCTCTTCCTGCGGGGCTCGCCGTCAACATCACCAGGGTCATCTCGTCTGATCTTATACCGCAATGCACCACATACCGGGCATGCGTTCAAATCCTCGTACTCACCGCGGTAGAGGATGCAGTCATTAGGGCATGCATGTATCTTCTGCACCTTCAATCCTAGAGGGCATACGACCTTCTTTGCTGCGTATGTACTGTCGGGCAATTCGTTATCCTTTGCAAGCTTCTTCTTCAATATTTTCAGTAGCTTCTCAAATCCTTTGTCAGGCACAACATTCTCTGCCTTCCACTGCAGCAATTCCGGTACGGTACTGAGCTTTGTGTTGCCATCTTTGCAATTGGGGTACAACCCTTTTTTGTGATCCTCTAACATGAGATTGAACTTCAGCTTCTCCTTTTGACTTTCGCATTGTGTCCTTGCATCGACAATGACCCGGCGGAGATCATCATCATCGGGCACATCGTCTAGTTCCTCTTGATCTTCCGCAGCTTCCCCCGTTGCAGCATCACCGTATTCAGGGGGCACATAGTTGTCATCGTCCTCTTCTTCTTTGCTGTCTTCCATCATAACCCCTATTTCTCCGTGCTTCGTCCAAACATTATAGTGTGGCATGAAACCCTTATAAAACAGGTGGGTGTGAAGGATTTTCTGGTTAGAGTAAGACTTTGTATTCCCACATAGGGCATGGACAACACATAAAACCATTCTGCTTGTTTGCCTCAGCCACTTCGAGAAAATTATGCGCGCCCTTAATGTACTCGGAGGTGTGTCTGTCACCGTACATCCATTGCCGGTTCATCTGCGTGCATTATATATAATTATGTGTGTCAAAAGTAAGAAAATTAGACAAGTATCTATCTAAAGTAAGAATTTTTTCTTTCAGAAAGAAGATAAGAACAAGAGGCTCACCATGGTGGTGCCGGCGACGAGATTGGCGCGGGCGATCGACAGCGGTGAAGACGGGGACGGGGCGTGACGGACCGCTAAACATAGACAAATCTCGGGAAAAATGGAGCTCGGAGGTCGAGCTTCGAGAGGAGAAAGCTTAACTAGTGTGGCTCGGGCATTTCATCGAACACCTCATGTGCATAGGAGGTGAGCTAGAGCACCCAAATGCCCTCCCCTCGCCGGCCAGCAAAAAGCAGAGCACTGTGGAGTGCTCTGCTACGGCGATGGGGTATATATAGGCAACTCATTTGTCCCGGTTCGTGGCTGGAACCGGGACTAAAACTCCCCCTTCTGTCCCGGTTCAAGCCACGAACCGGGACCAATGGCTGTGAGCCAGGAGCGAGGCCCATTGGTCCCGGTTCGTGCCTAGAACCGGGACAAATGGGTCCAGACGAACCGGGACCAATGCCCACGAGGCCCCGGCCGGCCCCCTGGGCTCACGAACCGGGACGAATGCCCCCATGGGTCCCGGTTCATGCAGAACCGGAACTAATGGGCTGGCCAAGCCCGAACCAAAGCCCTGTTTTCTACTAGTGGCTGGACGTGGTGGGCAGCGTTGTACTTGAGGAGGACGAACAGAAAGAAGGTGCGCCGCTTGTGGTAGTTGTGCTGGGCCAGATCGAGGTTGAACTTGATGTGATTGGTAATGTGGTCGTGGAACAGATTGCCATAACAGTGGGCGGAAGGTGGGTCCGCGGTGGCTGGTGAGGTGATGCTAGTGAAAAGGGGCGTGGAGAAAGTCTGAAGGGACGCCGAGAGAGGTGGCACAGGCGGAGGAGCGATGAGCGAGCCGCCGGAAAGGGAGCTAGACACGCCGGAGAGGAGGCCGAGGACAGGGCCGGCGAGGAGGGAGAGTCCACAGCGGGGGTGGAGGGTTGGCCATGCATAGCCATGGTGGCATCTGATACCAAGCTAGATTGAATGAGTCACACGTTACAATCACCAGAGAGTCTTACAACTTAAATACACAGGAGAGCCTAACCGAGCGCCCTATACAAACGGCACGAAGGGCCTGGCGTCGGTGGAGATTCTGAGAATATTTTTTTTGCAGGGAAACCTTAGAGAGTTTTATTCAACAAACGTGCTCGCTGAGCAGTCAGCCAATAGGCTGCTGATCAGGAACGGGGGAGTAGTGTCTAACCAGCTCTCAGTCACAGAAAGCGTACAAGCACCCTTCGCACACAAGTGTGCTGGACCGTTCGCTGATCTCATTACATGTTGAACAGTAAAAGAAGTAAAGCTAAGACCTAGCTCTCCTATTTCATCTAGGATAGATGCTATCACCGAGCGGTCAGTGTAGCGAGAGTTCCAGAGGTTTACTGCCTCAAGACAGTCAGTCTCCATGATCACATGCGTGTAGCCTCGTAGTGTTGCGAGTAATACTCCTTCCTTGAGCGCTAGAGCCTCCGCGATGAGAGGGTCTGTCACCCCCAGGATCGGCTTGCACCATGCACCCTTGAAGCCCGATGCCGAACGAGCGATGCCACCCGCCCCTGCGTTGCCATCATCGAGATGAGTAGCAGCGTCAGTGTTGATTTTCATGTATCCATCGTCGGGCGGCCGCCATCCAAAACCTGGTAGCATAGAAACTTGCTGCTTCGGTAGCTCAAGTAGAGCTAGATCCTCATGTATCCATCTTACTGAAAAGACATGATCAATGCCATCCCGTTCGTGTGTTAGCCAGTTTCGAGATGTCCAGATAGCCCACATCACCATGACAAGGATCGCTCGTTCCTTCTCAGAAAAACGTTGATCACATAAAATGTCTTTGGACCATGTGCGGGGATGCAGTCTTGGCAAGTTGATATCAAAGAGCAGTTGGGTTTCCTCCCAAAACCGGCGAGCATGTGAGCAATGCATAAGTGCATGCTCCAGATCTTCTTCCCTTGCCAAACAAACCTTGCAGGTGCTAATCTGCTTCATGTGGCGACGTTTGAGAGAGCACTCATCCGGTAAGATCCCTCTCATCACACGCCACCAAAACACCTTGACTTTTGGGACTACTTTGAGTTTCCATATGGCATTCCACACATGTTGTTGATCCACTGAAGTGCCGGTAACCTGCTCCTCATCTAGAGCCTGTCGCTCTTTTTGATTCACGAGAGCACGATACGCCGATTTAACAGAGTAAATGCCTGACTTCTCAAAGGCCCATGCATAGAAGTCTTCGCCCCCGCCGTGCCGCAACGGAATTTTCAGAATGGCTGCGGCGTCCGGCGCGATGAAGATCTCCCGAACCTGCTCCGTCCGCCATGTCCAGTGGGTCTATCAATTCATTCACGGTTTGCACCATGGTGTTAGCTGGACGTAACAGAGGAGACATCTTGATGGTGGAAGGAATCCATTTATCCTCCCATATTGATATGGACGATCCGTCGCCTACTCGCTTCACCAGACCGGCCTGCAGTGCTTCACGGCCCGCCACAATTGCCCGCCAGGTAGCGGATGAGGACTTGGGAACCGAAGCATGTAGGAAATCTGTGTCTGGGAAATATCTTCCTTTCATCACCTTGGCACAAAGGGAGTTCGGATTCATCATAAAACGCCATCCATGCTTCCCTAGTAAGGCCAAGTTGAACATACGGAGAACGCGGAAACCCATTCCGCCCTTGCACTTAGGCGTGGCCAGCTCGTCCCAGGCAATCCAGTGCAAGGACCGATTATCTAGGGAGCTCCCCCACCAGAATTTTGCCATGCTGGACGTGAGGCCTTTGCACACCTTCTTTGTCAGAAGAAAACAACTCATGCTGAAAGTAGGAATCGCCTGAACAATTGACTTGATAAGTGCTTCCCGGCCGGCGCATGCAAATAAGCGTTCGGACCAGCCTTGCATTTTCCCTCTAGCTCGATCGCCCAAGTGTTCAAATGTTCCACTATTGATTTTGCCAACGGCTGTAGGTAGGCCAAGGTATCGCTCTGAAAACGCTTCAACTTGGACACCTAGCAGTTGCTTCAAAGTTTGCCTGAGATCTGTAGGGGTATTCAGACTGAAATAAATGGCACTCTTACTTTTGTTTACACATTGTCCGGAAGCATCGCCATAGATCTCAAGAATCTAATTAATTCTTGTTGCACTTTCCATATTCGCCTTGATGAAAATAAGGCTATCATCAGCGAACAAGAGATGAGTCACCCATGGGGCTCTGAAGTTTACTCGAATACCTCTGTCAACATAGTTGCCATAGTTCTTCAAGAGACCCGTTACAATAAAACACATGTATACAAGAGACCCGTGACAATACAACACAGATACTGGTTTGAGAAAGAAAAATGACCTTGCCAGTTTTGCCCGTCAGAACAATGATAAAATTTCTTAAGTCCCCATAGGCAGTGACATCGCCGTCGCCGTCCACATCTACATGCCGGTCCTCGATTGCCGCAGAGAAGCACCCACCGAAGCCACCTCCGCTGCTGATCTCGACGTTGTGCGTGAACCTTGATTTGCTGTTGTATGGTGAACAACACATGGAGGGAGTCACCGGAGTGGAGAGAGCTGCCGGTTTGGAGGGAGCCCCATCAGATTGGCGCACCGCAACGGTTGGTGCTTACCGTTTCATGGTGGATAAGGATTATATAAGGGAGGCATGCGACGTTCGATGTAGTTCTCTATAATCAACAGGAGTGCAGGCGTATGATGAAAATCAACAACAAGACATGACATCTTCAGGCCCAGTAGTTGAACAACGTCAGTAGTTGTACCACCATGGCTTGCTGTTTTTTAGAGGGTTTTGCTGTTGAACTTGAACAACCGCCGACGTTTCACCCCCAGGCCCCACTAGTTTGGACATGTTGTTGACCACTCGTGGCTGCCTCTGAATTTCCTCCTGAATGAGTTTTTTAATCATGTCCACCATCCTGTCCATCACCCCGAACACATCCGGATCCTTTACCCAAATGAGTCTGAGAAGATGCACCCCGAAGTATGAATTTTTATCATCCCTTCTTGGCAATTCGAGAATCTCATTCCGGACTAGGTTCCAGATCAGCTGCGCCCAACCAAACTTATGCGCTAACCCCACCTTTGCTTTCTCAATCACGTCCGACACATTTGATGGCAACATGTCTTTGACATGGAACTCGGGGTGGATACACATTTCCATGAATTGCAAGACGGTGTAGGTACCCGCGGCCGGGTTCAAGTTGGGAGTTGGAGGCCTGTTGAGAAAGGACTTGTGGTCGATATTGACGTGGGTACCCTAGATGTAGGCGCAGGAGCAGTAGCTCCATTGCCTCTGCAGGTGGTAGGAGACAACGAGGTGGAAGACGTGGTCGTGTCGGGGGATACCATCCAAGAGTTGGAGCCACGCGAAGTTGATGGGGCTTTGGTGGCAGAGGGCGCCCCCCGTATTGTGGTCGTTGGGCTAGCCCTGGAGAGAGGATGGCGACTGGTAGATGTGGAACTCGGCGGTGGGAATCTCCTCGGACCTACCGCTGGCAATGACCATGGTGGTGTTGCAGATATGTTATGAACTTGTGTTGTGATACTACCGTTCTACCTTCATAAAGTGCATGTCATGTGCACAATGTCTGTGGCGGGTGTGTTGGGAATGATACTATGCATGCACTATAGGAGGAGCTAGATCTGTGTAGTGCCTCTCCCAGGATGCTACACGTTTTCTCGGAGAAAGATGCAACATCGCATTGATATCATATAGAAGAAAACTAGTTACATCTGGCATAACAAAACATTATTTATCTCAAAATGCAACACATACTTAAAAGCTAAAGGTGATGTAAAATAGAAGCATCGGCACAATCGTGCTTCTAAGTAGACAACAATAATTAAGATAAATTCATGGTACAGTGTGCAAGATTGAGGGAATAATCAATCAACAACTGTCCAACACACATGCAAAAACATCTCGCCAGTAGGTCGTGCTAACCGGCAAAACTATCCATCCACGACAGCATCCTCTCCAATGAAATCCTACAATGAGAAGAAAATTAATTTGAATACACCTGTCTAGCTCAACAATTCATATGCAAAGATTTGATACATGTTAATAAGAAATGTTCTTACGTCATTTAGAAGGTTGGCAATATCATCCGATGAGAAGGCATTAATGTCATTCAGTAGATCATTAGGCTCTTGTTGATTAACCATACTTTCTTGCACAGGGAGAATGCCAGCCGCATCCCCACCATCAGGCATTGGAGTTAATGCGATGAAACCATCTGTCTGAAAGTTGGAAAGTGTAGAAATAGTTTTGCCACTGTTAAACATATTAGTCTCGGTTTTTGAAGTGCTACCAGTACCATTTGTGGGTGCCGAACTCCCGCGACCACTTGGTGTGTTTGTGAAGTAACTTCGAAGATTTGATGGGGTTTTGCCTTTACTTGTCTCCATCAGCTTATCACGCATGGAGTCAACGTAGGAAGTACCAGAGCTATATGAGGAAAATTCATCTAACATTATGTCATCGAGTATGCCATTGTCTAGGCTAATGGGAGGGTCTTCGGAACCAGCAAATCTTCTCGCATCCAGTGTGTGTGGAACCAAATACCTCGACATTCTACTACCATGGATTAATGACCCCATGCACAAGCTGCTCTGGCTGTCCATCAGCTGGCCTAATTGACTAGTTGCACTGAAATAGTTTGGACTCCAGGAGGGGATGCCACATGAGGACACATGCCATCTTTCATGCTCATGGTTATGCATAAAATTCCTCTGATTGTCCATGGATGAATTCTGTCTTTCACTTGCATCACCGAGTGAATTTGGTTTGACTCTATTCAAGTACAACCTATACTTCTGAAATAAAAATATAGACAAAATAACCATGTATGAGATGCATGCTCATGGGAAAAAAGTAATGGTGGACATATGGGAACAAAAAGAACTAAAAGTGATGCACAACTTCTAATAGAATGTGCGTGTCATGCATTGTACAAGATATGCCTTACATTTCCAGGGACAAAAGGAATTACAATCACACACATGTTCGTGATCCGTGCATTACTAAAGCGTTGATTGTTATGTTCTTACAAAATAAAAGCTTGTACTGATATATGAAAAAATGTTAGACTATGAATAATAGTAATGCAAACATCGAAATTAAGAATGAGGATAAAAAATAAACCTGTAGATGACTCGCAATATTATGTCTAGTGAGGCAATCCACATTCATCAGCTCCAATATCTTGTTTGGAGCAGCCTCTACAAAAATGTCATCAAAATATTTGTTAATCATAAATGCCAAATAACCACAAGTGTTGTGTTAATGAATGAGGCACAAAATATGGTGTCTTACTATCAAGGCCGATCTGGTTGATAGCTTCTAGAAACTTGTTATGAAGCTCAATTGTCCATTTCACCCTTGTATTCTTCTGAGTAGTGGATGCACGAGTGCTCTCTTTGTTCTCGTTAGAACCATCTTTTTCATTGCTCTTTGTCTTGGAGTCCTTATTCCTGGCAAGCGTCCCAGGATGTACTCTGTGGTTGTTATCATTATCTCTACTCATGTGGCTTATTGCTTGGGATCTTCTCCTGCTTTCAACATGCTGCCATATGTTTTTGAGCTCGTTGGTATGCACTGGCTTCATCAAATAGTCACACGCCCCATGATTTATCCCCTTCATCACGGCCTTCTTGTTGCAATCCACTGATAGCACTGCATGCCATACGACCAATGGCTTAACTTTGGAATACAAACGTTCATATTTTTTTTGTCTAAGTGCTTATAGACAGAAAAATGAGTTCGATGTTTTCCAATGTGTCGTGCAAGTGGGGAAGCAAATATGTTACACATGATTTTCAAATGATATCACGACTATAATAAATCTGATGTTTCAATGCAAACTAAATGGAAAAACATTCATACACTCAATATAATGGCTAAAAAAATAAGCGTAACACAATGCCTAAACCATCATCACAACATGTTCCAACTAGGTAAATCAGATCATCACATCAAACTATTGGTGAACGACAAGATCAATTACTATTGTTGACCATGTTTCTCTAGCGTACTAGATAACAGTTGTCGACCCAAGCGATGTTCTGAGCATGGCAAGCGGTCACACATATTAGTTTTTATATGTTAAGCAGTATTATCTATGGGGATTTTCTTACAATTTAGGAAAATAAATATTTGTGGTTGCACTTTCTGTCAAAAATAATGTGACAACATAATAGTTCTCTAGTTTAGCTCAACTAATCTGCACGATTTTGATATGATACATGGGTGACCTACTCAATGTATCTTCTTAGAAGTGGCACTCCTACTTTATATGCTATTCTAAAGAGTAGATAATTTTAACTACTAACAAACTCAAGGAGATTAAAGATGAGTAGTCCTTGAATAATGTCAATACAGCTTCTCTGTTTTTGGAATTGTATCACTCATGCCACCATAGAAAACATGTATGATGCAATTGTACAATTTATGTAATTGGAAGGACTAGAAATTTAAGATAGTTTAGAAAACAATTAAATATAATTTGGTCATATCATGAAAAAAGAATATATTATAGATTTAATTCTTATGACTAGGATTTTACAATTTTCAGGATACCAAATTAAATTATGTCCATAAATGCACCCATCAAACAAGTACATAGTGGGATCTACATTACATTGGAGTGATAATTACTCTTACTAAGCTCGATTACCCATATATATCTTATGCATGATACTGAACTCTAGACTTCCGCATTAATTATTAAATTTGTAAAAACAAATGTATATAGAATGCAGACGACATCTTTGAATGCAATTGGGTGATAAATTGATCGAAAATAGAAGCAGTTCCTATAGAAAAAACACATCTTGTTGCTTAATTATTTGGAATACATGACCATGTCTCTAGCATACTAAACACAATCAACACAATTATTGAAATCAATAATTAATGGAATCTCATAACTCACGTGCTAACCTATCCACGTCCATTCCCCTCCCCCACTAGCCATTCGATCTGATGGATGTATGGTTAGATAGGATCCCATTAGTTCGGGTGAGGAACCGACACCACTATATATGGATCCTGTGCTCCCCCTCCTAACTCATGTGTCGATCCACCTCAGTTCTGCTACCTGCCCCGCTGGCCATCCAATCAAAAGGATGAACGGTTAGATGAGATCTGGATCCCACACCCCCCTGCTAACTCATGTGTCGATCCACCTCCCCTCTGCTACCCCACTGGCCATCCAATCGAGCGGATGAACGGTTTGATGGGATCCCGCTGGTTTAGGCTGGGGACCCTACTCTTTAGATTTTCTCAAAGCCCAAGTTCAAAATAGTGTGCGCATGCTGTGCATCTGTATGTGATTTCATAAAATCATCCTAAAAATATAGGATCTCACATGCTGCCCAATTAAAGGAATAAATATCCTTTCAGTGTATCTTGAAGATTCAGGGGTAAAAGTACTCCTTAAAAACAATTGTACATGCAAAAATAGAATTAGGACTTCGGGTTGAGTAGTGAGTGTACTGATGACGGGCAGATCCATCTCGAGGCCGATGAGCTCGAGGAGCTTGAAGCCGTCCATGTCCGGCATACGCACATCGGTGAGGACCAGGTCGAATTGCTCCTTCCCCGCCCTGAGCATCTTCAGCGCCGTCTTGGCATCCATCACCATCGTTGCTGCATAGCAGCGAGCATTATTCAGAGAAACAAAAAGGCTCCGATTCTGATCTAATGGACCATGGCGAAGTGGAGAGATCAAGAGACTCACGCTGGTACTTGCAGTGGCGCAAGAGGACCTCTAGTACTTTGAGGCAGACACGGTCGTCGTCCACCGCGAGCACGCGCAACCCCTCCGGGAACTTGTCCTCCGCCGCATCCTCCATCGTCTGCCTCTGGTTCCCACCCATCGCGGCCATGTTTTCCAAACTTCTTCGCACCTGTCAAAGAAAACACCATCAAGAAAAGACTGATTAAGAAACAACGGGGATGCAGCAATTTAAGAACATAACCGGAAAACCTCTATTGGATAGGTCCCTCCTTTCCCACCTCTATTAAGAAACAACGGGGAGGCTTCCTCGCTGTAGGCAGAACAGAACTGCAGATTTCAGAGGAGAGCAGGACTGCAGTGGTGAGATGGGCTGGAAGATGCGGGGGTCTATTTGTAGGAGGGGAGGAGGGGTCAATGGAAGGAGTTGAAGACTTGCGGTCCAGAGGTCAAAGACTTTTTTACTCCATAATTTCTGCAGCTACTGCATTTGTTTTGGCGATGTCAATGTTTGTGTCTGCTTGTGCCATCGGCCCATGGTTCCTCTTCCATGAGAGGAGAGCAAAACCACGGGCCGTCTTGTTATTTTTTTGCTTTGTTGTTTTCTCAGCAAATGTTCGAGCACGAAGATATCATCTGAATTACAAAGGAGAGTAGTCTCTTGCTTTGTTCGGTTGCATGGCCATGGAGAGAGTATCCTTTTACTTCCTTTGACCGGGACCGATTGAGAGTGCCTTCATCGTCTCAAACGGTGAAAATGTGGTCCGTACGAAATATTATCGCGTGTTTAAAAAGAAGAGAGAAAGAACTACAGTGATCGAAGGTGTGGATTTTCTGTGGTCCAGGCAATGGATGTCTATAGTTTCTGCCGTTTTTGGTTTCGTTCCCCTCCATCAAATTTCCCTTTTTGTTTCATTGCATTCTCAAATGTCAACATATCTGTTCCTGGCATAGCCCATGACCCAGTCTATGTTCCTGGTTGTGTTTTTGTTGCTTTCTCACCTAATGTTGGAGCTACATGATATTTATCATCCGTATTCAAAAAGGGCTCTTAGCATTGTTCAGGTCATATCTCAGATTAATGCCTTCACCACAGGTCATATCTCAAATTAATGCCTTCACCTCAATTCTAATGAAATTATTCTGATGCACCGAAAGCGTATGTTCATTCTCTCACTAATTGCATCATGCCGTGATATTATGAACTGATAGATGGTTGGTCGAATGAGTGAGGCGATTTGGAGCCCAGGGCCAATAAGCCCATTTTTTAAAAGAAATTTTGTCTAAAAGTTAAGTTCTATCTTGGTCGGAGTGGGGATAGCATTTCTCTTCTGCATGTCGCACGTTCGCCTACACTGGACTGCTGACTTTCGCCTTGACCGTGCCGTGCGCGTTGGCCGGTGTGGTGCTGGTTGTGCCCATGCCCGTGCGTGGGAAGAGATGGAGGATCAAGCTACCTCCTCATGTCGCTCAACGAGGAACCATGGGAGACGACAACGACGTGCACATGCATCGGGTCCGGCTTCGTCCTATGCTTCCTCCAACTTCATGGTCGATGGTAACAAGCCGATGAGGTGCTCCATGGTGACGCTTGGAGATGGGCGATGGTTGACGAAGGTGGTCTACGACGGCCGACGGAGGCGGCGCTAGTCGTGCCCTCGTGCAGCTTGAGCGGGTGGCGGCTCAGGGTGATGGGAAGAGAGAGACTCTGCGTCCTCTCCTCTCCCCAAGCGACTTCGTATTGGTCTTAGGCCAAAAGTTAGTCCAACCGAGCTAGACCGGTCCAAAACCAAAATGGACCGATTGAGCTTCGGGCCGGAACTGGCAGCTCAGATGCCTTGGGATATTTGACATTGAGCGACATCACAATCCAATATATTTGGCATTGATCTTTTTTGTTTATTTATTGGACTCTCCAAAACTGATGACAGCAAATTGGGTTAGCCATTACAAAAATGAAGGAATCAAGTCTGGCCGCCGGTGTCGGCATTGCAGTTCTCCGGGGTGAAGTAGACCCTGCTGGCAGTGAGGTCGTAGACGAATAGGATGCCCAATAGAAAAAAAAAATAGAGGACAAGGGTAGGAGTCAATGGCAAACAAATGAAAGGCTAGTCCAAGAGGAGAAGAAAAATAAACAACCCAGGGGAACAGGTGGGATGGTGGAACAACAAATATACTAGTACTAATTAAAATACACGGTGACCGAAGGTGACTGTATTTCTCAGCCGCCTAAACTATAGGCGCGCGCTATGTTTTACCCTAAGAGGCCAGGAGTGTCATATTGAAATCCCTAACATTGGTAAGACCTATTCCTCCAAAAGATTGCTAAGCCAAACCCCAATTGACCAAGTGGTATTTACGAACATCTCCCAAGTTACAAAAAAAAGTTTTATTTGAGACGTGATAGAATTTATAGCCCATTTTGGAAATTTTGTGAGAGACAATAAGTAAGAAGGAATAACACGCAAGTGCAAAGCATGACAAGTCTTCAGTGCGGTCTTTTGGTGCTCAAGCACCAGGGAGGCCGCTATTTTGAAAAAATTCACAAAACCCATTTTAAAGTTAAAAAAAATCAAAAACAATCCATGGAAATTTATATGTATTCTGCACGAACGTGTGAAAACTCATTTCAAAATATTATGATTTGTAGGCTGTAATTAAGAAAACAAAATTCCGGCCAGCCAACAAAAATGGTCGGCCCGTTTTGGAAATACGTATTCTCCCTTTTTTGTACTCCATGCGTGAAAGTATAACGTTATGAAATTCTATACATACTTAGTGCACATGTGTATGTGTGTTCAAGAAACCGAAAAATTTCATGCTGCGGAAATTTGTATTTTGTGTTGAGTATGTGTTTTGTATTGCACATGTATTGGAGTTGTGGCCCACCTCCTAGTCTTGTATAGTTGAGGTAGAGGCCTTCCCTTGTATTATATATACGTGTACCAGCCCTCCATCAATACAACGATTATTGTATTGCAAACTTTCCCGTCTACATGGTATCATCTTGAAGGTATTGACCTAGGGCAAGCCGCCGCTGCCGCCGCACCGCACCTCCTCGCGCGTGCCGCCGCCGCTCCCCACCGCCGCCGCCGCC
>NC_057814.1:601500979-601502779 GCF_018294505.1 Triticum aestivum
GGCGTTCATCGGCGCGCCCATCCAGCCGACTGGCGCCGGCTATGGCGCCCTCCCCGCGCTGCCGCCCCTCGGTGGTTATGGCCCGCCCGTCCCGGCGCCGCCCTACGGGGGCCTTCCGCCGCCGCCGGTACCTGTGCCATGGGACCCCACCCTCCTCGCAGCCCAGAACTCCGCACCGTCGTCGAGTAGCTCTGTCGGTGGAGGCGACTGGTACATGGACTCAGGTGCTACTGCGCACATGGCAGCTCATCCCGGTATCCTAACCTCCTCCACTCCCGTTCACACACCCACTCGTATCATCGTCGGCAATGGCTCCTCCTTACCTATTACTCATATCGGTAGCACTAGCTTTCCCTCCACTTCCACACCCATCACTATGTCTAATGTTCTTGTTTCACCTGATTTAGTCACAAACCTAGTTTCCGTTCGTCGTCTTACTCGTGAGAACCCACTTACTGTTGAATTTGACGGTGTCGGCTTTTCTGTGAAAGACGCCCGTACCCGGATGGTCATTCACCGATGTGACAGTCCCGATGAGCTCTACCCTGTGCACGCCGGCGCCTCCACCTCCACACCTGTTGCTCTTGCCGCCGGCGTTGACCTTTGGCACGCTCGCTTGGGTCACCCCAACCACACCGTCTTACGTCAAATCCTTAGGAGTTTCTCTTTCTCATGTGATAAGCTCGACGAGCACTCTTGTGAGGCTTGTCGCTTAGGCAAGCACGTTCGTCTTCCCTTTAGTGCGTCTTCTTCAGTTTCCACTTTTCCGTTTCAATTACTTCATAGTGATGTTTGGACATCTCCCGTTGCGAGTAACACGAGCTATCTATACTACTTGGTGATTTTAGATGATTACTCTCATTATGTGTGGACTTTTCCCATTCGTCGTAAATCCGACGCTTTAGCCACACTCACCGCCTTTTATTCCTATGTCACCACCCAGTTCGGTCACCCCATACTCGCACTCCAAACTGATAACAGAAAAGAGTTTGACAACGTCGCTCTTCGCACACTTCTCGCCTCTCACGGCACCATCTTCCGTCTGACTTGCCCCTACACTACCCAGCAGAACGGCCGCGCCGAGCGCATTCTCCGCACTCTTAATGACTGTGTTCGCACGTTACTCTTTCACTCTAACGTGCCCGCTCGGTTTTGGCCCGATGCCCTCGCTACCGCCACTCTCTTAGTTAACATTCGTCCGTGTCGCCCTCGGTGGAACTACGCCCCTCACCACCTTCTCTTCGGCACACCACCGTCCTATGATGGTCTCGCATCTTCGGGTGTCTCTGTTATCTTAGCACCGTGTCCACCACGCCACACAAGCTCGCACCACGATCCGTCCCATGTGTCTTCCTTGGCTACCCTCCTAATACCAAAGGTTACCGGTGCTATGATCCTGTCACTCATCATGTGTACACCTCGAGGCATGTGTACTTTGTCAAGACGGCGTTCCCTTTTTTCAGGTTCCTCCGGCTTCGGCCCCTTCGGCGCCGGCCCCCGTGCCCCCTTCATGGAGCGATGCGCGGCGGCAGCCCCCGGTGGCGCCCCGGCACGGCGCCCTATGCCGCCACCACCTGGCTTCGTGACTCCCTTCCCCGAGGTCGAGTCCGCGCGGGCCCCCGGGTCCCCGTCTCCCTCATACGAGGTTGAGCCCGGCACCCCGCCCGCCACGCCTGCGACAGGCTCGACGTCAACCTCGCCCGTCGCCTCTTCCGCCGCCGGATCGGCCGACGATGCTGCCGCCGCGGCCCCTGCCGCCGCTGCCGCTACGGCCTCCTCCGCCGCCGCGGCCTCTGCTGC
>NC_057814.1:601503253-601504979 GCF_018294505.1 Triticum aestivum
CACCGGGTGCCCCCACCACCGCGGCCCCCGCCGCCGCACCAGGTGCCACCGCCGCCGTGACCCCTACCGCCGCGGCACCCGCCGGCCCTGCTGCCCCATCACTTGGCGTGACTACCCGTGCCCGAGCAGGAGTGCTTCGGCCCAGTACGCGCTACTCCGCCGACGGGTATGTGTGCACCGCCTCGACGTCGACGCCATCACCCGTCCCCACCTCCGCTCGTGCTGCCCTTCGGGATCCCCACTGGCTAGCTGCGATGCAGGAGGAGTTCGATGCCTTACAGCGCAACCGCACGTGGCAGCTTGTTCCGCGACCCCCTCGTGCCAACATCATCTCTGGCAAGTGGGTGTTTCGCCACAAGACTCGCCCAGATGGTTCTCTCGAGCGCTACAAGGCTCGATGGGTGGTTCGTGGTTTTTGGTAGTGCGCGGGCGTGGACTTCACCGACACTTTCGCCCCGGTTGTGAAACCGGGCACGATCCGCGCCGTCCTTCAGCTGGCCGTCTCGCGCGCCTGGCATGTGCATCAGTTGGACGTTTCCAACGCCTTCTTGCATGGTCATCTCGCCGAGCAGGTGTTCTGTGAGCAGCCTACTAGTTTCGTCGACGCCGAGCACCCCGACTTCGTGTGCTTGCTCTCCCGCTCTCTGTACGGGTTGAAGCAGGCGCCTCGGGCTTGGTACCAGCGTATCGCAGCCTTCCTGCAGTCTCTGGGCTTTCGGTCCACTCGCTCCGATGCCTCACTTTTTGTGTATCATCAGGGAGTTGACACTACATATCTGCTGCTCTACGTCGATGACATCATCCTCACGGCGTCCACCCCCGATCTCCTTCAGCGGCTGACTGCTCGTCTTCGTGATGAGTTCGCCCTCAAGGACTTGGGGCCCCTGCACTACTTTCTCGGCATCGAGGTGATCCGCCGGGCTGACGGTTTCTTTTTGCATCAGCAGAAGTACGCCCACGAGCTCCTTGAGCATGCCGGTATGCTTAACTGCAAGCCGGCGCCCACCCCCGTCGACACGAAGGCGAAGCTCTCTGCTCTGGAGGGGTCTCTCGCGTCCGATGGAGCATTTTATCGCTCTATTGTTGGTGCTTTACAGTACTTGATGCTGACTCACCCCAACCTACAATACGCTGTTCAGCAGGTGTGCCTCCATATGCACGCCCCGCGTGACTCTCACTGGACTCTGGTGAAGCGTATTCTCCGTTACATACACGGCACCATGTCCTTGGGACTCACCCCTGATGGCCTCCGCCTCCACCGACCTCGTGGACTACTCGGCTGCTGACTGGGCTGGCTGCCCCGACACGTGACGCTCTACGTCAGGCTACTGCGTCTACCTTGGGCTCTCGTTGATCTCTTGGTCATCGAAGCGGCAGCCCACGGTCTCCCACTCCAGCACCGAGGCAGAGTATCGCGCCGTGGCCAACGCCGTGGCCGAGTGCTCTTGGATACGTCAGCTGCTCCAGGAGTTGCTTTGTGATGTTCCCAAGGCCACTCTTGTCTACTGCGATAACGTCAGCACGGTCTACCTCTCCGCCAACCCGGTGCACCATCGACGGACGAAGCATATTGAGCTCGATATTCACTTCGTGCGCGAGCAGGTTGCCCTTGGCCGTGTTCGTGTTCTCAACGTGCCGACGACGCAACAGTTTGCTGATGTGATGACTAAGGGATTGCCTACTCCCGTCTTCGAGGAGTTTCGGTCCAGTCTCTGTGTCTCCGGAG
>NC_057814.1:601817030-601823716 GCF_018294505.1 Triticum aestivum
TATATCCGATAACCCCTGGAACCATTCAGGTGTCCGAATATAGTCGTCCAATATATCAATCTTCATGTCTCGACCATTTCGAGACTCCTCGTTATGTCCGTGATCACATCCGGGACTCCGAAAAACCTTTGGTACATCAAAACATATAAACTCATAATATAACTCTATCGAAACTTTAAGCGTGCGGACCCTACGGGTTCGAGAACTATGTCGACATGACCGAGACACGTCTCCGGTCAATAACCAATAGCGGAACCTGGATGCTCATATTGGCTCCCACATATTCTACGAAGATCTTTATCGGTCAGACCGCATAACAACATACGTTGTTCCCTTTGTCATCGGTATGTTACTTGCCCGAGATTCGATCGTCGGTATCTCAATACCTAGCTCAATCTCATTACCGGCAAGTCTCTTTACTCGTTCCGTAATGTATCATCCTGCAACTAACTCATTAGTCACATTGCTTGCAAGGCTTATAGTGATGTGCGTTACCGAGAGGGCCCAGAGATACCTCTCTAACAATCGGAGTGACAAATCCTAATCTCGAAATACGCCAACCCAAAAAGTACCTTCGGAGACACCTGTAGAGCACCTTTATAATCACCCAGTTACGTTGTGACGTTTGGTAGCACACAAAGTGTTCCTCCGGTAAACGGGAGTTGCATAATCTCATAGTCATAGGAACATGTATAAGTCATGAAGAAAGCAATAGCAGAATACTAAACGAGCGTGTGCTAAGCTAACGGAATGGGTCAAGTCAATCACATCATTCTCCTAATGATGTGATCCCGTTAATCAAATGATAACTCATGTCTATGGTTAGGAAAGATAACCATCTTTGATCAACGAGCTAGTCAAGTAGAGGCATACTAGTGACACTCTGTTTGTCCATGTATGCACACACGTATTATGTTTCCGGTTAATACAAGTCTAGCATGAATAACAAATATTTATCATGATATAAGGAAATAAATAATAACTTTATTATTGCCTCTAGGGCATATTTCCTTCACTTGGGTGCTAGCCCTACCCCTCTATTTATATGTTGAGCCTTGGGGTCGAAACTTGGAGTAAAAGCCTCCACAAAGTCGGTTTCACCCGAAAGGCAGGAGTCCTTCTCGGACTCTAGGGCTAGACGCCAGGGACCCTGGCGTCTGGCCCCTGGACTCCGCAAAACTTCCTTTTGCGCTTTCCAAAAACCTCATGGGCTTTCCCCTTTGGCCCAGAAAAAGTGTTCTCATGCCCAAATATTTCGGGAAACATCCGGAACCCCTTCCGATGGATTCTGGAACCCTTCCGGAGATCAAACACTACTATCCACATACCAATCTTTACTTCCGGGCCATTCCGGAGTTCCTCGTCATATCCGTGATCTCATCCGAAACTCCGAACAAAATTTCGGTCACCAACATACATAACTCATAGTACTATATCGTCAACGAACGTTAAGCGTGCGGACCCTACGGGTTCGAGAACTATGTAGACATGACCGAGACATCTCTCTGGTCAATAACCAATAGCGGAACCTGGATGCCCATATTGGCTCCTACATATTCTACGAAGATCTTTATTGGTCGAACCGCATAACAACGTACGTTGTTCCCTTTGTCATCGGTATGTTACTTGCCCGAGATTCGATCGTCGGTATCTCAATACCTAGTTCAATCTCGTTACCGGCAAGTCTCTTTACTCGTTCCGTAATACATCATCCCGCAACTAACTCATTAGTTACAATGCTTGCAAGGCTTATAGTGATGTGTATTACCGAGTGGGCCCAGAGACCTCTCTGACAATCGGAGTGACAAATCCTAATCTCGAAATACGCCAACTCAACAAGTACCTTCGGAGACACCTGTAGAGCACCTTTATAATCACCAGTTACGTTGTGACATTTGGTAGCAGACAAAGTGTTCCTCCGGTAAACGGGATTTGCATAATCTCATAGTCATAGGAACATGTATAAGTCATGAAGAAAGCAATAGCAACATACTAAACGATCAAGTGCTAAGCTAACGTAATGGGTCAAGTCAATCACATCATTCTCCTAATGATGTGATCCCGTTAATCAAATGACAACTCATGTCTATGGCTAGGAAACATAACCATCTTTGATCAACGAGCTAGTCAAGTAGAGGCATACTAGTGACACTCTGTTTGTCTATGAATTCACACATGTATCATGTTTCCGGTTAATACAATTATAGCATGAATAATAAACATTTATCATGATATAAGGAAATAAATAATAACATTGTTATTGCCTCTAGGGCATATTTCCTTCAGAAGCAACATATCATAAGCATAAATAACAAAGTTGATCGTACCCAAAATGCCCTAACTAGAGTGATCGTCGCTAGTCGAGGAGGACGGTTTAATTACATCACAAATAAAATTTCGTCAGGCATAACTCAAAGTTTCGTCATACAGAAAGTATGGACTAAACGGACACATTGTCATATATTGACAATCACTCCAACATGTCGTGCCATCCATCCAAGTCAGGGAGATAGTCCCCGAGCCTAGTGAAAGGCTTCAGGTCGAGACGCTGAGAGGCTACCCGTGTTCGGATGTCTTCCCGCGACATTTGTCCTTCTTCGTAGAACATCCCTGTTTTTCCGACGACCTGATGATTTGGGCAAGTTCGCGCTGGATGTGATAGAACTCAGCTCGAAGTCGATGATCCTCGATATCTCCTACGTTCTTTGCCCATTGCAGAATATGGGCATCGCCGGATGTAGGTGACATGCGAAGGTTCCGGTGATCCCGTCTGTACCCCAGCATGTGGTGTAGGACATAGAATCCGTCATTAAGAGAATCACTCGGTTGCTGGATGCAGCAGAAGTCGGTCTTATGGCCGAAGGCGAGCCTGCTGCCCCTTCTCTTCTTGTCCTTGACCTCTCCACCCCGTGCTTCGTAGTAAAACATAGCACTGTCGAGAACATCCTTGATGTGGGTGTAATCCTTTTTGTTAATGTTCTTCGACGAGTCCAAGTAAAGAGCGTGGGAGTATCGGGGGTAGAGGATGATGAGGACGGCGCGCCCGCCGCTGCGCAAAATAAGTACACCTCAAATTAATTAACCTCCACCGTGCAAATGAATGATTGAAATCGAAGGAGGGACATCCGCGCGGATGACTTACAGGGGATGATAAGGCACGAGAATCGCCTCCTTGTCCTTATTGGCGAGCATGAAATTGACGATGTATTCCCTCGCGTATTCACGATGCTTTGCGCAGACTCCCAAGAAGCCCTCGTGCATGAAGTACGGGTCAGCGACACAGATATGAGGTATCTGCTCAACCCCGATGATGTAGTTCATGTGCAAGGCATAAAGGCGAACAAACGTAAAATCCAGCTTCTTCACA
Source organism: Triticum aestivum (assembly GCF_018294505.1). Lineage (NCBI taxonomy): Eukaryota > Viridiplantae > Streptophyta > Magnoliopsida > Poales > Poaceae > Triticum > Triticum aestivum. The sequence continues at coordinate 601,820,398 of NC_057814.1, forward strand.
TGAAACATGCCGAATATGTAATCGAATTGAAGGAAGAACTTATCCGCGGGGAAGAAGTCGACGTACGACAATTGCCACGGAATGTTAACCACGTAGAGTGGGTATCCTGGATCTTTCGAGGCGATGAGGCCTTTCTCTATCCGCAACACATCATCATGAAGTCTCCTTAGATCGCCGAATCTAGCCCCTAGCGCTGCTGCAGGTAGGATTGGTTGACCGGGGATATGCCATTTATCCGCACCGGTGATATCTATACGGTCTTGAACCCGAGGCTGCTAAGGCGGCTGGATCATAGAATCAACTTTCTTGCCTTTCCTCGGTCTCTTCCTAGGATTCTTTGCCGGAAGGTCGTCTATAATACGTTGAGCCTCCAAAGGCGGCAATTCAGGAACCGACTCATGACGCTCAAACCCTGAGTAGGCGCCAGTATAGACATACTGTTGAGTGCCATCATCATCCTCATCCTCATCCATGGAGACATCATCAGCGACTAATGGAGCCTCTTCCTTACCCCGTCCGCTATCACCCAACCCGACACCTGACGCTAATTGGGCAGGTGAGGTGTTGATGTTCATACCTTGCTGAGGCTGCATGCTCGTGGGTGTGCTCCCGGCCGCCTCCAGACGAAGCAGACTCTTTGGCCACAACAGGACCCACCCATTGCAACAATCACCAAGCCGCCGCGGGGTCTCATCGTCATCCCCCACTAGTACCAGAGGAGGCAAATTCTCGTGGCCCGGTTTGACACTGGCCACGGAAACCTTGAAGACGTTTGGGGGGATCGGCCGGCTGTGGAACAATGGTTCCTTCGGCTTCATTATGTCGCCTTCCCCACGTCCACCTTCTGGTCGCCGATGGTGTACAATATGGTGCACGGGGTTTCGTCGGCCTGCAAAGAAAAGTCTGTGACGTGAGACATCCGAAAGGCAAAGAAAACGGGAGATTATACATTTATTGAAGGGGGTCGGTGTGACAGATACCGTGAGGGCGTCGAGCTCAGCCAAAGAAGAAGCACCACCGAGCGCGTCCGGTGCCAGAGCAGGTGCAGGAGCTGGTGCGGGAGCAGGTGCAGCTGCAGGTGCTGGTGCAACGCTAGTCGAGTTGCTCCCCAAGAAGGTAGCAAGGGGAAAGTCCGCTGCATTTTTTCCTGGATTTTGCCTGGTCCAATTGAAAACGGCCGGAACCAAGGAAGTAGACATATGTACAACCATCTGTTTTGCGGCAGGTACCCCTATTGCGACTGTCTGAGATGATTTCTTCTCAACCGCAATCTCAACCTTCTTGTCGATGTTTTCTTCAGTTAACCTCCGTCTTTCCTTTCTCTCCTCCGTGGTCTCACGGTAGAACTTCTTCCACGCGGCGCCGTCTCCGACACCGTGCACGCGTCCATACAATGGTCGAGTCTCCACCGGGAGTCGTTTCAATATGTTCAACGCCCGGTTGAATGGAGTGTCCCACTTGGGCCTCGCCAACGCCTCAGATGGCGAGTCGCTTTCGGACGCAATCCTATGCTGCTCTCTCTGCAAAAGGCACAAGGATCGTTTAAAAATATGACTAACGTGTAGTCGAATTGATCAGAAACTAAAATTACCAGCAGTCTCATGAACTCCGTCGTGACCGCGTTCATCTCGAAAACCTTCTTCACTGGGTCCCAACGGTCCCAGGCCCTGAGGACGTCACGCTCCTGCGGGACGGTGAACTCCGCCAAGGGGTTTGGGATGCCCAGACTCGCGGCTTCTGCGTCCTCCTTGGCCCATATGGACCTCTTCCCGCCGTAACCACGGCTTCCAAGGTGGTGGCACCCAATGTTCCTCTGTTGAAGCCCCTTCATGTACTTCAACTTTTTTTGGCATCTTCGGCCTCGCAAGCCGCCTTGAATATTTCAAATTGCTCTGCCGTGATTGTCGGATTATCCTTTACAATCTCGGAGTAGGGTTCCTTTTTGTCGATCTTTGCTTTCACCCTTGTTTTCCAGGCGGCCAACGCGTCACTAAACTTGGACATGGCGTGTTTGTTTATCTTCTTCATTGCCGGGTCCTTATCTGGATCTTTATAATCCTTTTCATTCCGGCCTGGGAACAAGAATATCTGGTGCAGCTTCTTTAGGAGGGAGGGCCTCATATTATCTATCTTCTGTAGTTTCTCATCGTTGATGGTGGCGGTTGTCCGTACGATGCAGCCTATTTGATTGCCGTAGCACGCGCGCGCTTCCTCGAGCGCGGTTGGCTCAAAATTGCCGTCGTCCACCTCCGTCACCACCAGTCTAGTAGTCCTGAGTTTGTTAGGAAGCCATTGACTCTTTGCTTTTGGTTCTACACCGGCTCCGCTCCCCGAGGCAGCGCCGGCCTCAGTCTCAGCGCCGGTCTCGATGCCGGTCTCAGCCTCAGCGCCGGTCTCAGTCTTAGCACCGGTCGGCGTGTCGGTCTCAGTCCCCGATGCGACCGGTGGGCCCAGCAACAACATCGGTTGATCGTCGGCAAGGCTCAAAAATTCGTCTGCCGCCAGGTAGACGTCGTCGCAATAACAAGAACCCTGTCCTTCATCGTTGCTAGCCATGTTTCCTACGATTAAATCTAGTCAATTAATTCTAGACCTAATAAAATGAATAATGACATAAAAAAGGCCTATGTTTTGCAGGAACGTTGACTCCTTCCCGGTGCGGCAAATCCCGGGCAATCGATATGTCCTAGTTTGTAGCACAAGTCATGCCGAAATTCACGGAAAATTTCGGCATGACCTTTGCTAAAAAGTGGACAAATCGAGAACCTGAAATTTGCCGGAACGGAAATGACTCAACATTCCAACAAAACATAGGCCACTCAGCTTCATTTCATGGAAACAACAAAAGGCCACTTGGGCACAATCGAAACATGGGCAAACACAATTGAGGAATTTGCATATATCCTGACCATTTCAAATTTGCATGTCCTAGCGTTTGACACTTCAAGAAAATCTACACAAATCTCATGCTCTCTCAAACTCAATTCAAAAACCAAATATAGATTATATTTAGTTAACTACTGAACTAAACTTTACTCTAAACTAAACCCTACTGCCCTAATTAACATCTAGTTAAACAAACTCAATTCAAAAACTAAACCCTACTGAACTAATTAACATCTACATTATCTACTACTTAACATCTATTATTACCCTAAATAAAAAACATCTACTATTAACCATACTGCCCTAGTTAACTAGTACCATCACTACTACTAATTAACATCTACTACTACTACTAAAAATCATTATGTATGAACCCTAGTACTAATTGACATCTACTACTACTGCTAATTAACATGGCAGAGGAAGAAAAAGC